>NW_025746375.1:0-121618 GCF_021184085.1 Oncorhynchus gorbuscha
CCTGTGGATGTAGACCATTTTGTACCTGTTTCCTCCAGCATCTTCACAAGGTCCTTTGCTGTTGTTCTGGGATGGATTTGCACTTTTCGACCTAAAGTTTTAATGACTCCAGCCTAAGTGGATGGAAATTTACGACTTCAACTATATGTACCATTTCAAACTGGGAAACGAATTGCACTGTAGTATCCTTCCCTGGTGGTCTAGTGGTTAGGATTCGATTCCCGGTCAGTGAACTGCTCTTTTGCTACATGTTTACGTGTGCAACCTGTCACAATGAATATAGAAGGTTATCGCACATATGTACCAGCTCACACTGGGAACCGATTTGAAATGTTGTACCCTTCCCTGGTGGTCTAGTGCTTAGGATTCGGCGCTCTCACAGCCGCTGCCCGGGTTCGATTCCCGTTCAGGGAACTAATCTTTTGCTACATGTTTACTTGTGCAACCTGTCACAATGAATATAGAAGGTTATCGCACATATGTACCAGCTCACACTGGGAACCGATTTGAACTGTAGTACCCTTCCCTGGTGGTCTAGTGGTTAGGATTCGGCGCTCTCACCGCCGCGACCCGGGTTCGATTCCCGTTCAGGGAACTAAGCTTTTGCTACATGTTTACTTGTGCAACCTGTCACAATGAATATAGGAGGTTATCGCACATATGTACCAGCTCACACTGAGAACCGATTTGCACTGTATTATCCTTCCCTGGTGGTCTAGTGGTTAGGATTCGGCGCTCTCACCGCCGCGGCCTGGGTTCGATTCCCGGTCAGGGAAATAGTCTATGCTCCTTGTTTACTTGTGCAACCTGTCACTATGAATTTAGTAGGTTGTCGCACATATGTACCACTTCAAATTGCAAACCGATTTGCCCTGCAGTGTCCTTCCCAGGTGTTCTAGTGGTGCACCAGACCCTCCTGCAGCAAAGCACCCCCACAACATGATGGTGTTCTTCGGCTTGAAAGCCTCCCCTTTTCCCTCCAAACATAACAATGGTCATTATGGCCAAACAGTTCGATTTTTGTTTCATCAGACCAGAGGACATTTCTCCAAAAACTAGGATCTTTGTCCCCAAACTGTAGTATGGCTTTTTTATGGCGGTTTTGGAGCAGTAGCTTCTTCCTTGCTGAGCGGCCTCTCGGGGTATGTCGATATAGGACTCGTTTGCCTGTGGATGTAGACCATTTTGTACCTGTTTCCTCCAGCATCTTCACAAGGTCCTTTGCTGTTGTTCTGGGATGGATTTGCACTTTTCGACCTAAAGTTTTAATGACTCCAGCCTAAGTGGATGGAAACTTACGACTTCAACTATATGTACCATTTCAAACTGGGAAACGAATTGCACTGTAGTATCCTTCCCTGGTGGTCTAGTGGTTAGGATTCGATTCCCGGTCAGTGAACTGCTCTTTTGCTACATGTTTACGTGTGCAACCTGTCACAATGAATATAGAAGGTTATCGCACATATGTACCAGCTCACACTGGGAACCGATTTGAAATGTTGTACCCTTCCCTGGTGGTCTAGTGCTTAGGATTTGGCGCTCTCACAGCCGCTGCCCGGGTTCGATTCCCGTTCAGGGAACTAATCTTTTGCTACATGTTTACTTGTGCAACCTGTCACAATGAATATAGAAGGTTATCGCACATATGTACCAGCTCACACTGGGAACCGATTTGCACTGTAGTACCCTTCCCTGGTGGTCTAGTGGTTAGGATTCGGCGCTCTCACCGCCGCGGCCCGGGTTTGATTCCCGTTCAGGGAACTACGCTTTTGCTACATGTTTACTTGTGCAACCTGTCACAATGAATATAGAAGGTTATCGCACATATGTACCATCTCACACTGGGAACCGATTTGCACTGCAGTGTCCTTCCCAGGTGTTCTAGTGGTGCACCAGACCCTCCTGCAGCAAAGCACCCCCACAACATGATGGTGTTCTGAGCGGGCTCTCGAGGTATGTCGATATAGGACTCGTTTGCCTGTGGATATAGACCATTTTGTACCTGTTTCCTCCAGCATCTTCACAAGGTCCTTTGCTGTTGTTCTGGGATGGATTTGCACTTTTCGACCCAAAGTACGTTCATCTCTAGGAGAGAGAACGCGTCTCCTTCCTGAGCGGTATGACGCCTGCGCCATACCATGGTGTTTATACTTGCGTACTATTGTTTCTACAGATGAGCGAGGTACCTTCAGGCGTTTGGAAATTGCTCCCAAGGAGGAACCAGACTTGTGGAGGTCTACATTTTTTTCTGAGGTTTTGCCTGATTTCCTTTGCTTTTCCCATGGAGTCAAGCAAAGAGGCACTGAGTTTGAAGGTAGGCCTTGAAATACATCTACAGGTACTCCTCCAATTGACTCAAAGGATGTCAATTAGCCTATCAGAAGCTTCTAAAGCCATGACATCATTTTCGGAATTTTACAAACTGTTTAAAGGCACAGCCAACTTATTGTATGTAAACTTCTGGCCCACTGAATTTGTGATACAGTGAATTATAAGTGAAATAATCCCAATGTAAACAATTGTTGGAAAAATGACTTGTGTCATGCACAAAGTAGATGTCCTAACCGTCTGCCAAAACGATCGTTTGTTAGCAAGAAATGTGGGGAGGGGTTGACAAACAGGTTTTAATGACTCCAGCCTAAGTGGATGGAAACTTACGACTTCAACTATATGTACCATTTCAAACTGGGAAACGAATTGCACTGTAGTACCCTTCCCTGGTGGTCTAGTGGTTAGGATTCAAATTCCCGGTCAGGGAACTAATCATTTTGCTACATGTTTACTTGTACAACCTGTCACAATGAATATAGAAGGTTATCGCACATATGTGCTCACACTGGGAACCGATTTGAAATGTTGTACCCTTCCCTGGTGGTCTAGTGCTTAGATTCGGTGCTCTCACCGCCGTGGCCAGGGTTCGATTCCCGGTCAGGGAACTACTCTTTTGCTACATCTTTACTTGTACAACCTGTCACAATGAATATAGAAGGTTATCGCACATATGTACCAGCTCACACTGAGAACCAATTTGCACTGTATTATCCTTCCCTGGTGGTCTAGTGGTTAGGATTCGGCGCTCTCACCGCCGCGGCCCAGGTTCGATTCCCGGTCAGGGAAATAGTCTATTCTCCTTGTTTACTTGTGCAACCTGTCACATTATGAATTTAGTAGGTTGTCGCACATATGTACCACTTCAAATTGCAAACCGATTTGCCCTGCAGTGTCCTTCCCAGGTGTTCTAGTGGTGAACTAGACCCTCCTGCAGCAAAGCACACCCACAACATGATGGTGTTCTTCAGCTTGAAAGCCTCCCCCTTTTCCCTCCAAACATAACAATGGTCATTATGGCCAAACAGTTCGATTTTTGTTTCATCAGACCAGAGGACATTTCTCCAAAAACTAGGATCTTTGTCCCCAAACTGTAGTATGGCTTTTTTATGGCGGTTTTGGAGCAGTAGCTTCTTCCTTGCAGAGCGGCCTCTCGGGGTATGTCGATATAGGACTCGTTTGCCTGTGGATATAGACCATTTTGTACCTGTTTCCTCCAGCATCTTCACAAGGTCCTTTGCTGTTGTTCTGGGATGGATTTGCACTTTTCGACCCAAAGTACGTTCATCTCTAGGAGAGAGAACGCGTCTCCTTCCTGAGCGGTATGACGCCTGCGTCATACCATGGTGTTTATACTTGCGTACTATTGTTTCTACAGATGAGCGAGGTACCTTCAGGCGTTTGGAAATTGCTCCCAAGGAGGAACCAGACTTGTGGAGGTCTACATTTTTTTCTGAGGTCTTGGCTGATTTCCTTTGCTTTTCCCATGGAGTCAAGCAAAGAGGCACTGAGTTTGAATGTAGGTCTTGGAATACATCTACAGGTACACCTCCAATTGACTCAAAGGATGTCAATTAGCCTATCAGAAGCTTCTAAAGCCATGACATCATTTTCGGGAATTTTACAAACTGTTTAAAGGCACAGCCAACTTATTGTATGTAAACTTCTGGCCCACTGAATTTGTGATACAGTGAATTATAAGTTAAATAATCCCAATGTAAACAATTGTTGGAAAAATGACTTGTGTCATGCACAAAGTAGATGTCCTAACCGACTCAGCCAAAACGATCGTTTGTGGTCTAGTGGTTATGGATTCGATTCCCGGTCAGGGAACTGCTCTTTTGCTACATGTTTACGTGTGCAACTGTCACAATGAATATAGAAGGTTATCGCACATTGTTCAAACTGGGAACCCATTTGCACTGTTGTACCCTTCCCTGGTGGTCGTTTGTTAGCAAGAAATGTGTGGAGGGGTTGACAAACAGGTTTTAATGACTCAAGCCTAAGTGGATGGAAACTTACGACTTCAACTATATGTACCATTTCAAACTGGGAAACGAATTGCACTGTAGTACCCTTCCCTGGTGGTCTAGTGGTTACGATTCCCGGCGCTCTCCCCGCACAACAGGTTCGACTGTGCGATTTCCACTGTAAGTTCCCATTTCCTGGTGGTTCGACTCCGATTTGCACTGTAGTACCCTTCCCTGGTGGTCTAGTGGTTAGGATTCGGCGCTCTCACCGCCGCGTCCCGGGTTTGATTCCTGGTCAGGGAACTACTCTTTTGCTACATGTTTACTTGTACAACCTGTCACAATGAATATAGAATGTTATCGCACATATGTACCAGCTCACACTTGGAACCGATTTGCACTGTAGTACCCTTCCCTGGTGGTCTAGTGGTTAGGATTCGGCGCTCTCACCGCCGGTTGGATTCGATTCCCGGTCAGGGAACTACTCTATTGCTACATGTTTACTTGTACAACCTGTCACAATGAATATAGAAGGTTATCGCACATATGTACCAGCTCACACTTGGAACCGATTTGCACTGTCGTACCCTTCCCTGGTGGTCTAGTGGTTAGGATTCGGCGCTCTCACCGCCGCGGCCCGGGTTCGATTCCCGGTCAGGGAACTACTCTATTGCTACATGTTTACTTGTACAACCTGTCACAATGAATATAGAAGGTTATCGCACATATGTACCAGCTCACACTTGGAACCGATTTGCACTGTAGTACCCTTCCCTGGTGGTCTAGTGGTTAGGATTCGGCGCTCTCACCGCCGCGGCCCGGGTTCGATCCCGGTCAGGGAACTACTCTTTTGCTACATGTTTACTTGTGCAACCTGTCACAATGAATATAGAAGGTTATCGCACATATGTACCAGCTCACACTGGGAACCGATTTGCACTGTAGTACCCTTCCCTGGTGGTCTAGTGGTTAGGATTCGGCGCAAAAACTAGGTTATTGCAAAAACTAGGATCTTTGTCCCCAAACTGTAGTATGGCTTTTTTATGGCGGTTTTGGAGCAGTAGCTTCTTCCTTGCTGAGCGGCCTCTCGGGGTATGTCGATATAGGACTCGTTTGCCTGTGGATATAGACCATTTTGTACCTGTTTCCTCCAGCATCTTCACAAGGTCCTTTGCTGTTGTTCAGGGATGGATTTGCACTTTTCGACCCAAAGTACGTTCATCTCTAGGAGAGAGAGAAAGCGTCTCCTTCCTGAGCGGTATGACACCTGCGTCATACCATGGTGTTTATACTTGCGTACTATTGTTTCTACAGATGAGCGAGGTACCTTCAGGCGTTTGGAAATTGCTCCCAAGGAGGAACCAGACTTGTGGAGGTCTACATTTTTTTTCTGAGGTTTTGCCTGATTTCCTTTGCTTTTCCCATGGAGTCAAGCAAAGAGGCACTGAGTTTGAAGGTAGGCCTTGAAATACATCTACAGGTACAACCTCCAATTGACTAAAAGGATGTCAATTAGCCTATCAGAAGCTTCTAAAGCCATGACATCATTTTCGGGAATTTTACAAACTGTTTAAAGGCACAGCCAACTCATTGTATGTAAACTTCTGGCCCACTGAATTTGTGATACAGTGAATTATAAGTGAAATAATCCCAATGTAAACAATTGTTGGAAAAATGACTTGTGTCATGCACAAAGTAGATGTCCTAACCGTCTGCCAAAACGATCGTTTGTTAGCAAGAAATGTGGGGAGGGGTTGACAAACAGGTTTTAATGACTCCAGCCTAAGTGGATGGAAACTACGCATTTTACCTCATTTGTACCCTCCAAACCGATAACAATGACTTCAACTATATGTACCATTTCAAACTGGGAAACGAATTGCACTGAAGTACCCTTCCCTGGTGGTCTAGTGGTTAGGATTCGGCGCTCTCACTGCCGCGTCCGGGTTCGACTCCTGATTTCACTGTAGTACCCTTCCCTGGTGGTTTGACTCTCAGTTCGACTAGTTTGCACTGTAGTACCCTTCCCTGGTGGTCTAGTGTTTAGGATTCTGCGCTCTCACCGCCGCAGCCCGGGTTCGACTCCTGATTTCCACTGTTTCCCTGGTGTTTCGACTCCCGGTTTGCACTGGGAACCCTAGTGGTCTACTACTCTTTTGCTACATGTTTACTTGTACAACCTGTCACAATGAATATAGAAGGTTATCGCACATATGTACCAGCTCACACTGGGAACCGATTTGCACTGTAGTACCCTTCCCTGGTGGTCTAGTGGTTAGGATTCTGCGCTCTCACCGCTGCGGCCTGGGTTCGATTCCCGGTCAGGGAAATAGTCTATGCTCCTTGTTTACTTGTGCAACCTGTCACTATGAATTTAGTAGGTTGTCGCACATATGTACCACTTCAAATTGCAAACCGATTTGCCCTGCAGTGTCCTTCCCAGGTGTTCTAGTGGTGCACCAGACCCTCCTGCAGCAAAGCAACCCCACAACATGATGGTGTTCTTCAGGCTTGAAATCCTCCCCCTTTTCCCTCCAAACATAACAATGGTCATTATGGCCAAACAGTTCGATTTTTGTTTCATCAGACCAGAGGACATTTCTCCAAAAACTAGGATCTTTGTCCCCAAACTGTAGTATGGCTTTTTTATGGCGGTTTTGGAGCAGTAGCTTCTTCCTTGCTGAGCGGCCTCTCGGGGTATGTCGATATAGGACTCGTTTGCCTGTGGATATAGACCATTTTGTACCTGTTTCCTCCAGCATCTTCACAAGGTCCTTTGCTGTTGTTCTGGGATGGATTTGCACTTTTCGACCCAAAGTACGTTCATCTCTAGGAGAGAGAACGCGTCTCCTTCCTGAGCGGTATGACGCCTGCGTGGTCCCATGGTGTTTATACTTGCGTACTATTGTTTCTACAGATGAGCGAGGTACCTTCAGGCGTTTGGAAATTGCTCCCAAGGAGGAACCAGACTTGTGGAGGTCTACATTTTTTTCTGAGGTCTTGGCTGATTTCCTTTGCTTTTCCCATGGAGTCAAGCAAAGAGGCACTGAGTTTGAATGTAGGTCTTGAATACATCTACAGGTACACCTCCAATTGACTCAAAGGATGTCAATTAGCCTATCAGAAGCTTCTAAAGCCATGACATCATTTTCGGGAATTTTACAAACTGTTTAAAGGCACAGCCAACTTAGTGTATGTAAACTTCTGGCCCACTGAATTTGTGATACAGTGAATTATAAGTGAAATAATCCCTCTGTAAACAATTGTTGGAAAAATGACTTGTGTCATGCACAAAGTAGATGTCCTAACCGACTACCAAAACTATCGTTTGTTAGCAAGAAATGTGTGGAGGGGTTGACAAACAGGTTTTAATGACTCCAGCCTAAGTGGATGGAAACTTACGACTTCAACTATATGTACCATTTCAAACTGGGAAACGAATTGCACTGTAGTACCCTTCCCTGGTGGTCTAGTGGTTAGGATTCGATTCCCGGTCAGGGAACTGCTCTTTTGCTACATGTTTACGTGTGCAACCTGTCACAATGAATATAGAAGGTTATCGCACATATGTACCAGCTCACACTGGGAACCGATTTGAAATGTTGTACCCTTCCCTGGTGGTCTAGTGCTTAGGATTCGGCACTCTCACAGCCGCTGCCTGGGTTCGATTCCCGGTCAGGGAACTACTCTTTTGCTACATGTTTACTTGTACAACCTGTCACAATGAATATAGAAGGTTATCGCACATATGTACCAGCTCACACTTGGAACCGATTTGCACTGTAGTACCCTTCCCTGGTGGTCTAGTGGTTAGGATTCGGCTCTCACCGCCGCGTCCCGGGTTCGATTCCCATTCAGGGAACTACTCTTTTGCTACATGTTTACTTGTGCAACCTGTCACAATGAATATAGAAGGTTATCGCACATATGTACCAGCTCACACTTGGAACCGATTTGCACTGCAGTGTCCTTCCCAGGTGTTCTAGTGGTGCACCAGACCCTCCTGCAGCAAAGCACCCCCACAACATGATGGTGTTCTTCGTTTACTTGAAAGCCTCCCCTTTTCCCTCCAAACATAACAATGGTCATTATGGCCAAACAGTTTGATTTTTGTTTCATCAGACCAGAGGACATTTCTCCAAAAACTAGGATCTTTGTCCCCAAACTGTAGTATGGCTTTTTTATGGCGGTTTTGGAGCAGTAGCTTCTTCCTTGCTGAGCGGCCTCTCGGGGTATGTCGATATAGGACTCGTTTGCCTGTGGATATAGACCATTTTGTACCTGTTTCCTCCAGCATCTTCACAAGGTCCTTTGCTGTTGTTCTGGGATGGATTTGCACTTTTCGACCCAAAGTACGTTCATCTCTAGGAGAGAGAACGCGTCTCCTTCCTGAGCGGTATGACGCCTGCGTGGTCCCATGGTGTTTATACTTGCGTACTATTGTTTCTACAGATGAGCGAGGTACCTTCAGGCATTTGGAAATTGCTCCCAAGGAGGAACCAGACTTGTGGAGATCTACATTTTTTTCTGAGGTTTTGCCTGATTTCCTTTGCTTTTCCCATGGAGTCAAGCAAAGAGGCACTGAGTTTGAAGGTAGGCCTTGAAATACATCTACAGGTACTCCTCCAATTGACTCAAAGGATGTCAATTAGCCTATCAGAAGATTCTAAAGCCATGACATCATTTTCGGGAATTTTACAAACTGTTTAAAGGCACAGCCAACTTAGTGTATGTAAACTCTGGCCCACTGAATTTGTGATACAGTGAATTATAAGTGAAATAATCCCTCTGTAAACAATTGTTGGAAAAATGACTTGTGTCATGCACAAAGTAGATGTCCTAACCGACTGCCAAAACTATCGTTTGTTAGCAAGAAATGTGTGGAGGGGTTGACAAACAGGTTTTAATGACTCCAGCCTAAGTGGATGGAAACTTACGACTTCAACTATATGTACCATTTCAAACTGGGAAACGAATTGCACTGTAGTACCCTTCCCTGGTGGTCTAGTGGTTAGGATTCGGATTCGGCCCGGGTTCGACTCCTGATTTCCACTGTAGTACCCTTCCCTGGTGGTTCGACTCCCAGTTCGACTCCCGATTTGGACTGTAGTACCCTTCCCTGGTGGTCTAGTGGTTAGGATTTGGCGCTCTCACCGCCGAGGCCTTTTCGACTCCCGGTCAGGTAACTAGTCTTTTGCTACATGTTTACTTGTACAACCTGTCACAATGAATATAGAAGGTTATCGCACATATGTACCAGCTCACACTGAGAACCAATTTGGACTGTATTATCCTTCCCTGGTGGTCTAGTGGTTAGTTATTCGCCGGTCAGTGAACTGCTCTTTTTGATTCCCGGTCAGTGAACTGCTCTTTTGCTACATGTTTACGTGTGCAACCTGTCACAATGAATATAGAAGGTTATCGCACATATGTACCAGCTCACACTGGGAACCGATTTGCACTGTTGTACCCTTCCCTGGTGGTCTAGTGGTTAGGATTCGGCGCTCTCACTGCCGTGGCCTGGGTTCGATTCCCGTTCAGGGAACTACTCTTTTGCTACATGTTTACTTGTGCAACCTGTCACAATGAATATAGAAGGTTATTGCACATATGTACCAGCTCACACTGGGAACCGATTTGCACTGCAGTGTCCTTCCCAGGTGTTCTAGTGGTGCACCAGACCCTCCTGCAGCAAAGCACCCCCACAACATGATGGTGTTCTGAGCGGCCTCTCGGGGTATGTCGATATAGGACTCGTTTGCCTGTGGATATAGACCATTTTGTACCTGTTTCCTCCAGCATCTTCACAAGGTCCTTTGCTGTTGTTCTGGGATGGATTTGCACTTTTCGACCCAAAGTACGTTCATCTACCGCTCCTTCCTGAGCGGTATGACGCCTGCGTGGTCCCATGGTGTTTATACTTGCGTACTATTGTTTCTACAGATGAGCGAGGTACCTTCAGGCGTTTGGAAATTGCTCCCAAGGAGGAACCAGACTTGTGGAGGTCTACATTTTTTTCTGAGGTCTTGGCTGATTTCCTTTGCTTTTCCCATGGAGTCAAGCAAAGAGGCACTGAGTTTGAAGGTAGGCCTTGAAATACATCTACAGGTACACCTCCAATTGACTCAAAGGATGTCAATTAGCCTATCAGTAGCTTCTAAAGCCATGACATCATTTTCGGGAATTTTACAAACTGATTAAAGGCACAGCCAACTTAGTGTATGTAAACTTCTGGCCCACTGAATTCTTGATACAGTGAATTATAAGTGAAATAATCCCTCTGTAAACAATTGTTGGAAAAATGACTTGTGTCATGCACAAAGTAGATGTCCTAACCGACTGCTGCCAATACTATCTTTTGTTAGCAAGAAATGTGTGGAGGGGTTGACAAACAGGTTTTAATGACTCCAGCCTAAGTGGATGGAAACTTTTCAAACTGAACAACTATTTTAAAGGTTTTAATGACTCCAGCCTAAGTGGATGGAAACTTACGACTTCAACTATATGTACCATTTCAAACTGGGAATCGAATTGCACTGTAGTACCCTTCCCTGGTGGTCTAGTGGTTAGGATTCGATTCCCGGTCAGGGAACTGCTCTTTTGCTACATGTTTACTTGTGCAACCTGTCACAATGAATATAGAAGGTTATCGCACATATGTACCAGCTCACACTGGGAACCGATTTGCACTGTGGTACCCTTCCCTGGTGGTCTAGTGGTTAGGATTCCAAAAACTAGGTTATTGCAAAAACTAGGATCTTTGTCCCCAAACTGTAGTATGGCTTTTTTATGGCGGTTTTGGAGCAGTAGCTTCTTCCTTGCTGAGCGGCCTCTCGGGGTATGTCGATATAGGACTCGTTTGCCTGTGGATATAGACCATTTTGTACCTGTTTCCTCCAGCATCTTCACAAGGTCCTTTGCTGTTGTTCTGGGATGGATTTGCACTTTTCGACCCAAAGTACGTTCATCTCTAGGAGAGAGAACGCGTCTCCTTCCTGAGCGGTATGACGCCTGCGTGGTCCCATGGTGTTTATACTTGCGTACTATTGTTTCTACAGATGAGCGAGGTACCTTCAGGCGTTTGGAAATTGCTCCCAAGGAGGAACCAGACTTGTGGAGGTCTACATTTTTTTTTTTTCTGAGGTCTTGCCTGATTTCCTTTGCTTTTCCCATGGAGTCAAGCAAAGAGGCACTGAGTTTGAAGGTAGGCCTTGAAATACATCTACAGGTACACCTCCAATTGACTCAAAGGATGTCAATTAGCCTATCAGAAACTTCTAAAGCCATGACATCATTTTCGGGAATTTTACAAACTGTTTAAAGGCACAGCCAACTTAGTGTATGTAAACTTCTGGCCCACTGAATTTGTGATACAGTGAATTATAAGTGAAATAATCCCTCTGTAAACAATTGTTGGAAAAATTACTTGTGTCATGCACAAAGTAGATGTCCTAACCGACTGCCAAAACTATCGTTTGTTAGCAAGAAATGTGTGGAGGGGTTGACAAACAGGTTTTAATGACTCCAGCCTAAGTGGATGGAAACTTACGACTTCAACTATATGTACCATTTCAAACTGGGAAACGAATTGCACTGTAGTACCCTTCCCTGGTGGTCTAGTGGTTAGGATTCGGTGCTCTCACCGCCGTGTCCCGGGTTTGATTCCTGGTCAGGGAACTACTCTTTTGCTACATGTTTACTTGAACAACCTGTCACAATGAATACAGAAGGTTATCGCACATATGTACCAGCTCACACTTGGAACCGATTTGCACTGTAGTACCCTTCCCTGGTGGTCTAGTGGTTAGGATTCGGTGCTCTCACCGCCGCTGCCCGGGTTCGATTCCCGGTCACCCAGGGAACTACTCTTTTGCTACATGTTTACTTGTGCAACCTGTCACAATGAATATAGAAGGTTATCGCACATATGTACCAGCTCACACTGGGAACCGATTTGCACTGTAGTACCCTTCCCTGGTGGTCTTGTGGTTAGGATTCGGCGCAAAAACTAGGTTATTGCAAAAACTAGGATCTTTGTCCCCAAACTGTAGTATGGCTTTTTTATGGCGGTTTTGGAGCAGTAGCTTCTTCCTTGCTGAGCGGCCTCTCGGGGTATGTCGATATAGGACTCGTTTGCCTGTGGATATAGACCATTTTGTACCTGTTTCCTCCAGCATCTTCACAAGGTCCTTTGCTGTTGTTCTGGGATGGATTTGCACTTTTCGACCCAAAGTGACGTTCATCTCTAGGAGAGAGAACGCGTCTCCTTCCTGAGCGGTATGACGCCTGCGTGGTCCCATGGTGTTTATACTTGCGTACTATTGTTTCTACAGATGAGCGAGGTACCTTCAGGCGTTTGGAAATTGCTCCCAAGGAGGAACCAGACTTGTGGAGGTCTACATTTTTTTCTGAGGTCTTGCCTGATTTCCTTTGCTTTTCCCATGGAGTCAAGCAAAGAGGCACTGAGTTTGAAGGTAGGCCTTGAAATACATCTACAGGTACACCTCCAATTGACTCAAAGGATGTCAATTAGCCTATCAGAAACTTCTAAAGCCATGACATCATTTTCGGGAATTTTACAAACTGTTTAAAGGCACAGCCAACTTAGTGTATGTAAACTTCTGGCCCACTGAATTTGTGATACAGTGAATTATAAGTGAAATAATCCCTCTGTAAACAATTGTTGGATATATTACTTGTGTCATGCACAAAGTAGATGTCCTAACCGACTGCCAAAACTATCGTTTGTTAGCAAGAAATGTGTGGAGGGGTTGACAAACAGGTTTTAATGACTCCAGCCTAAGTGGATGGAAACTTACGACTTCAACTATATGTACCATTTCAAACTGGGAAACGAATTGTACCCTTCCCTGGTGGTCTAGTGGTTAGGATTCACTGTAGTACCCTTCCCTGGTGGTCTAGTGGTTAGGATTCGGCGCTCTCACCGCCGTGTCCCGGGTTTGATTCCTGGTCAGGGAACTACTCTTTTGCTACATGTTTACTTGTACAACCTGTCACAATGAATATAGAAGGTTATCGCACATATGTACCAGCTCACACTTGGAACCGATTTGCACTGTAGTACCCTTCCCTGGTGGTCTAGTGGTTAGGATTCGGTGCTCTCACCGCCGCGACCCGGGTTCGATTCCCGGTCAGGGAACTACTCTTTTGCTACATGTTTACTTGTGCAACCTGTCACAATGAATATAGAAGGTTATCGCACATATGTACCAGCTCACACTGGGAACCGATTTGCACTGTAGTACCCTTCCCTGGTGGTCTTGTGGTTAGGATTCGGCAAAAACTAGGTTATTGCAAAAACTAGGATCTTTGTCCCCAAACTGTAGTATGGCTTTTTTATGGCGGTTTTGGAGCAGTAGCTTCTTCCTTGCTGAGCGGCCTCTCGGGGTATGTCGATATAGGACTCGTTTGCCTGTGGATATAGACCATTTTGTACCTGTTTCCTCCAGCATCTTCACAAGGTCCTTTGCTGTTGTTCTGGGATGGATTTGCACTTTTCGACCCAAAGTACGTTCATCTCTAGGAGAGAGAACGCGTCTCCTTCCTGAGCGGTATGACGCCTGCGTGGTCCCATGGTGTTTATACTTGCGTACTATTGTTTCTACAGATGAGCGAGGTACCTTCAGGCGTTTGGAAATTGCTCCCAAGGAGGAACCAGACTTGTGGAGGTCTACATTTTTTTCTGAGGTCTTGCCTGATTTCCTTTGCTTTTCCCATGGAGTCAAGCAAAGAGGCACTGAGTTTGAAGGTAGGCCTTGAAATACATCTACAGGTACACCTCCAATTGACTCAAAGGATGTCAATTAGCCTATCAGAAGCTTCTAAAGCCATGACATCATTTTCGGGAATTTTACAAACTGTTTAAAGCACAGCCAACTTAGTGTATGTAAACTTCTGGCCCACTGAATTTGTGATACAGTGAATTATAAGTGAAATAATCCCAATGTAAACAATTGTTGGAAAAATGACTTGTGTCATGCACAAAGTAGATGTCCTAACCGTCTGCCAAAACGATCGTTTGTTAGCAAGAAATGTGTGGAGGGGTTGACAAACAGGTTTTAATGACTCCAGCCTAAGTGGATGGAAACTTACGACTTCAACTAAATGTACCATTTCAAACTGGGAAACGAATTGCACTGTAGTACCCTTCCCTGGTGGTCTAGTGGTTAGGATTCGGCGCTCTCACCGCTGCGTCCCGGGCTTGATTCCCGGTCAGGGAACTACTCTTTTGCTACATGTTTACTTGTACAACCTGTCACAATGAATATAGAAGGTTATCGCACATATGTACCAGCACACACTTGGAACCGATTTGCACTGTAGCACCCTTCCCTGATGGTCTAGTGGTTAGGATTCGGTGCTCTCACCGCTGCGGCCCGGGTTTGATTCCCGGTCAGGAAACTACTCTTTTGCTACATGTTTACTTGTACAACCTGTCACAATAAATATAGAAGGTTATCGCACATATGTACCAGCTCACACTGAGAACCGATTTGCACTTTATTATCCTTCCCTGGTGGTCTATTGGTTAGGATTCGGTGCTCTCACCGCCGCGCACCGGGTTCAATTCCCGGTCAGGGAAATAGTCTATGCTCCTTGTTTACTTGTGCAACCTGTCACTATGAATTTAGTAGGTTGTCGCACATATGTACCACTTCAAATTGCAAACCGATTTGCCCTGCAGTGTCCTTCCCAGGTGTTCTAGTGGTGCACCAGACCCTCCTGCAGCAAAGCACCCCCACAACATGATGGTGTTCTTCGGCGTGAAAGCCTCCCCCTTTTCCCTCCAAACATAACAATGGTCATTATGGCCAAACAGTTCGATTTTTGTTTCATCAGACCAGAGGACATTTCTCCAAAAACTAGGATCTTTGTCCCCAAACTGTAGTATGGCTTTTTTTATGGCGGTTTTGGAGCAGTAGCTTCTTCCTTGCTGAGCGGCCTCTCGGGGTATGTCGATATAGGACTCGTTTGCCTGTGGATATAGACCATTTTGTACCTGTTTCCTCCAGCATCTTCACAAGGTCCTTTGCTGTTGTTCTGGGATGGATTTGCACTTTTCGACCCAAAGTACGTTCATCTCTAGGAGAGAGAACGCGTCTCCTTCCTGAGCGGTATGACGCCTGCGTTTGTCCCCAAACTGTAGTAGATTTTTTCTCCATGGCGGTTTTGGAGCAGTAGCTTCTTCCTTGCTGAGCGGCCTCTCGGGGTATGTCGATATAGGACTCGTTTGCCTGTGGATATAGACCATTTTGTACCTGTTTCCACTCAGCATCTTCACAAGGTCCTTTGCTTTTGTTCTGGGATGGATTTGCACTTTTCGACCCAAAGTACGTTCATCTCTAGGAGAGAGAACGCGTCTCCTTCCTGAGCGGTATGACGCCTGCGTGGTCCCATGGTGTTTATACTTGCGTACTATTGTTTCTACAGATGAGCGAGGTACCTTCAGGCGTTTGGAAATTGCTCCCAAGGAGGAACCAGACTTGTGGAGATCTACATTTTTTTCTGAGGTCTTGGCTGATTTCCTTTGCTTTTCCCATGGAGTCAAGCAAAGAGGCACTGAGTTTGAAGGTAGGCCTTGAAATACATCTACAGGTACACCTCCAATTGACTCAAAGGATGTCAATTAGCCTATCAGAAGCTTCTAAAGCCATGACATCATTTTCGGGAATTTTACAAACTGTTTAAAGGCACAGCCAACTTAGTGTATGTAAACTTCTGGCCCACTGAATTTGTGATACAGTGAATTATAAGTGAAATAATCCCTCTGTAAACAATTGTTGGAAAAATTACTTGTGTCATGCACAAAGTAGATGTCCTAACCGACTGCCAAAACTATCGTTTGTTAGCAAAAATGTGTGGAGGGGTTGACAAACAGGTTTTAATGACTCCAGCCTAAGTGGATGGAAACTTACGACTTCAACTATATGTACCATTTCAAACTGGGAAAAGAATTACACTGTAGTACCCTTCCCTGGTGGTCTAGTGGTTAGGATTCGGCGCTCTCACTGCCGCGTCCCGGGTTTGATTCCTGGTCAGGGATCTACTCTTTTGCTACATGTTTACTTGAACAACCTGTCACAATGAATACAGAAGGTTATCGCACATATGTACCAGCTCACACTTGGAATCGATTTGCACTGTCGTACCCTTCCCTGGTGGTCTAGTGGTTAGGATTCGGCGCTCTCACCGCCGCGGCCCGGGTAAAATTCCCGGTCAGGGAACTACTCTATTGCTACATGTTTACTTGTGCAACCTGTCACAATGAATATAGAAGGTTATTGCACATATGTACCAGCTCACACTGGGAACCGATTTGCACTGTATTACCCTTCCCTGGTGGTCTAGTGGTTAGGATTCGGCGCTCTCACCGCCGCGGCCCGGGTTCGATTCCCGGTCAGGGAACTACTCTTTTGCTACATGTTTACTTGTGCAACCTGTCACAATGAATATAGAAGGTTATCGCACATATGTACCAGCTCACACTGAGAACTGATTTGCACTGTATTATCCTTCCCTGGTGGTCTAGTGGTTAGGATTCGGTGCTCTCACTGCTGCGGCCCGGGTTCGATTCCCGGTCAGGGAACTACTCTTTTGCTACATCTTTACTTGTACAACCTGTCACAATGAATATAGAAGGTTATCGCACATATGTACCAGCTCACACTGAGAACCAATTTGCACTGTATTATCCTTCCCTGGTGGTCTAGTGCTTAGTATTCGGCGCTCTCACTGCTGCGGCCCGGGTTCGATTCCCGGTCAGGGAAGTAGTCTATGCTCCTTGTTTACTTGTGCAATCTGTCACTATGAATTTAGTAGGTTGTCGCACATATGTACCACTTCAAATTGCAAACCGATTTGCCCTGCAGTGTCCTTCCCAGGTGTTCTAGTGGTGCACCAGACCCTCCTGCAGCAAAGCACCCCCAAACATGATGGTGTTCTTCGGCTTGAAAGCCTCCCCTTTTCCCTCCAAACATAACAATGGTCATTATGGCCAAACAGTTCGATTTTTGTTTCATCAGACCAGAGGACATTTCTCCAAAAACTAAGATCTTTGTCCCCAAACTGTAGTATGGCTTTTTTATGGCGGTTTTGGAGCAGTAGCTTCTTCCTTGCTGAGCGGCCTCTCGGGGTATGTCGATATAGGACTCGTTTGCCTGTGGATATAGACCATTTTGTACCTGTTTCCTCCAGCATCTTCACAAGGTCCTTTGCTGTTGTTCTGGGATGGATTTGCACTTTTCGACCCAAAGTACGTTCATCTCTAGGAGAGAGAACGCGTCTCCTTCCTGAGCGGTATGACGCCTGCGTGGTCCCATGGTGTTTATACTTGCGTACTATTGTTTCTACAGATGAGCGAGGTACCTTCAGGCGTTTGGAAATTGCTCCCAAGGAGGAACCAGACTTGTGGAGGTCTACATTTTTTTCTGAGGTCTTGGCTGATTTCCTTTGCTTTTCCCATGGAGTCAAGCAAAGAGGCACTGAGTTTGAAGGTAGGCCTTGAAATACATCTACAGTTACACCTCCAATTGACTCAAAGGATGTCAATTAGCCTATCAGAAGCTTCTAAAGCCATGACATCATTTTCGGGAATTTTACAAACTGTTTAAAGGCACAGCCAACTTAGTGTATGTAAACTTCTGGCCCACTGAATTTGTGATACAGTGAATTATAAGTGAAATAATCCCTCTGTAAACAATTGTTGGAAAAATTACTTGTGTCATGCACAAAGTAGATGTCCTAACCGACTGCCAAAACTATCGTTTGTTAGCAAGAAATGTGTGGAGGGGTTGACAAACAGGTTTTAATGACTCCAGCCTAAGTGGATGGAAACTTACGACTTCAACTATATGTACCATTTCAAACTGGGAAACGAATTGCACTGTAGTACCCTTCCCTGGTGGTCTAGTGGTTAGGATTCGGCGCTCTCACTGCCGCGGCCCGGGTTCGACTCCCGATTTGCACTGTAGTACCCTTCCCTGGTGGTTCAACTCCCAGTTTGACTCCCGATTTGCACTGTAGTACCCTTCCCTGGTGGTCTAGTGGTTAGGATTCGGCGCTCTCACCGCCGCGTCCCGGGTTTGATTCCTGGTCAGGGAACTACTCTTTTGCTACATGTTTACTTGAACAACCTGTCACAATGAATACAGAAGGTTATCGCACATATGTACCAGCTCACACTTGGAACCGATTTGCAATGTAGTACCCTTCCCTGGTGGTCTAGTGGTTAGGATTCGGCGCTCTCACCGCCGCGGCCCGGGTTCGATTCCCGGTCAGGGAACTACTCTATTGCTACATGTTTACTTGTACAACCTGTCACAATGAATATAGAAGGTTATCACACATATGTACCAGCTCACACTTGGAACCGATTTGCACTGTAGTACCCTTCCCTGGTGGTCTAGTGGTTAGGATTCGGCGCTCTCACAGCTGCGGCAGGGTTTGATTCCCGGTCAGGGAACTACTCTTTTGCTACATGTTTACTTGTGCAACCTGTCACAATGAATATAGAAGGTTATCGCACATATGTACCAGCTCACACTTGGAACCGATTTGCACTGTAGTACCCTTCCCTGGTGGTCTAGTGGTTAGGATTCGGCGCTCTCACTGCCGCGGCCCGGGTTCGATTCCCGGTCAGGGAAATAGTCTATGCTCCTTGTTTACTTGTGCAACCTGTCACTATGAATTTAGTAGGTTGTCGCACATATGTACCACTTCAAATTGCAAACCGATTTGCCCTGCAGTGTCCTTCCCAGGTGTTCTAGTGGTGCACCAGACCCTCCTGCAGCAAAGCACCCCCACAACATGATGGTGTTCTTCGGCTTGAAATCCTCCCCCTTTTCCCTCCAAACATAACAATGGTCATTATGGCCAAACAGTTCGATTTTTGTTTCATCAGACCAGAGGACATTTCTCCAAAAACTAGGATCTTTGTCCCCAAACTGTAGTATGGCTTTTTTATGGCGGTTTTGGAGCAGTAGCTTCTTCCTTGCTGAGCGGCCTCTCGGGGTATGTCGATATAGGACTCGTTTGCCTGTGGATATAGACCATTTTGTACCTGTTTCCTCCAGCATCTTCACAAGGTCCTTTGCTGTTGTTCTGGGATGGATTTGCACTTTTCGACCCAAAGTACGTTCATCTCTAGGAGAGAGAACGCGTCTCCTTCCTGAGCGGTATGACGCCTGCGTGGTCCCATGGTGTTTATACTTGCGTACTATTGTTTCTACAGATGAGCGAGGTACCTTCAGGCGTTTGGAAATTGCTCCCAAGGAGGAACCAGACTTGTGGAGGTCTACATTTTTTTCTGAGGTCTTGGCTGATTTCCTTTGCTTTTCCCATGGAGTCAAGCAAAGAGGCACTGAGTTTGAAGGTAGACCTTGAAATACATCTACAGTTACACCTCCAATTGACTCAAAGGATGTCAATTAGCCTATCAGAAGCTTCTAAAGCCATGACATCATTTTCGGGAATTTTACAAACTGTTTAAAGGCACAGCCAACTTAGTGTATGTAAACTTCTGGCCCACTGAATTTGTGATACAGTGAATTATAAGTGAAATAATCCCTCTGTAAACAATTGTTGGAAAAATTACTTGTGTCATGCACAAAGTAGATGTCCTAACCGACTGCCAAAACTATCGTTTGTTAGCAAGAAATGTGTGGAGGGGTTGACAAACAGGTTTTAATGACTCCAGCCTAAGTGGATGGAAAATTACGACTTCAACTATATGTACCATTTCAAACTGGGAAACGAATTGCACTGTAGTACCCTTCCCTGGTGGTCTAGTGGTTAGGATTCGATTCCCGGTCAGGGAACTGCTCTTTTGCTACATGTTTACGTGTGCAACCTGTCACAATGAATATAGAAGGTTATCGCACATATGTACCAGCTCACACTGGGAACCGATTTGCACTGTTGTACCCTTCCCTGGTGGTCTAGTGGTTAGGATTCGGCGCTCTCACTGCCGCGGCCCGGGTTCGATTCCCGGTCAGAGAACTAATCTTTTGCTACATGTTTACTTGTACAACCTGTCACAATGAATATAGAAGGTTATCACACATATGTACCAGCTCACACTTGAGAACCGATTTGCACTGTATTATCCTTCCCTGGTGATCTAATGGTTAGGATTCGGCGCTC
Organism: Oncorhynchus gorbuscha; assembly: GCF_021184085.1. Taxonomy (NCBI): domain Eukaryota; kingdom Metazoa; phylum Chordata; class Actinopteri; order Salmoniformes; family Salmonidae; genus Oncorhynchus; species Oncorhynchus gorbuscha. Next base: position 20,460 of record NW_025746375.1, read on the forward strand.
TCACCGTCGCGGCCCAGGTTCGATTCCCGGTCAGGGAAATAGTCTATGCTCCTTGTTTACTTGTGCAACCTGTCACAATGAATATAGAAGGTTGTCGCACATATGTACCACTTCAAATTGCAAACCGATTTGCCCTGCAGTGTCGTTCCCAGGTGTTCTAGTGGTGCACCAGACTCTCCTGCAGCAAAGCACCCCCACAACATGATGGTGTTCTTCGGCTTGAAAGCCTCCCCCTTTTCCCTCCAAACATAACAATGGTCATTATGGCCAAACAGTTCGATTTTTGTTTCATCAGACCAGAGGACATTTCCCCAAAAACTAGGATCTTTGTCCCCAAACTGTAGTATGGCTTTTTTATGGCGGTTTTGGAGCAGTAGCTTCTTCCTTGCTGAGCGGCCTCTCGGGATATGTCGATATAGGACTCGTTTGCCTGTGGATATAGACCATTTTGTACCTGTTTCCTCCAGCATCTTCACAAGGTCCTTTGCTGTTGTTCTGGGATGGATTTGCACTTTTCGACCCAAAGTACGTTCATCTCTAGGAGAGAGAACGCTCTCCTTCCTGAGCGGTATGACGCCTGCGTGGTCCCATGGTGTTTATACTTGCGTACTATTGTTTCTACAGATGAGCGAGGTACCTTCAGGCGTTTGGAAATTGCTCCCAAGGAGGAACCAGACTTGTGGAGGTCTACATTTTTTTCTGAGGTCTTGGCTGATTTCCTTTGCTTTTCCCATGGAGTCAAGCAAAGAGGCACTGAGTTTGAAGGTAGGCCTTGAAATACATCTACAGGTACACCTCCAATTGACTCAAAGGATGTCAATTAGCCTATCAGAAGCTTCTAAAGCCATGACATCATTTTCGGGAATTTTACAAACTGTTTAAAGGCACAGCCAACTTAGTGTATGTAAACTTCTGGCCCACTGAATTTGTGATACAGTGAATTATAAGTGAAATAATCCCTCTGTAAACAATTGTTGGAAAAATTACTTGTGTCATGCACAAAGTAGATGTCCTAACCGACTGCCAAAACTATCGTTTGTTAGCAAGAAATGTGTGGAGGGGTTGACAAACAGGTTTTAATGACTCCAGCCTAAGTGGATGGAAACTTACGACTTCAACTATATGTACCATTTCAAACTGGGAAACGAATTACACTGTAGTACCCTTCCCTGGTGGTCTAGTGGTTAGGATTCGGCGCTCTCACCGCCGCGTCCCGGGTTTGATTCCTGGTCAGGGATCTACTCTTTTGCTACATGTTTACTTGAACAACCTGTCACAATGAATATAGAAGGTTATCGCACATATGTACCAGCTCACACTTGGAACCGATTTGCACTGTCGTACCCTTCCCTGGTGGTCTAGTGGTTAGGATTCGGCGCTCTCACCGCCGCGGCCCGGGTTCGATTCCCGGTCAGGGAACTACTCTATTGCTACATGTTTACTTGTACAACCTGTCACAATGAATATAGAAGGTTATCGCACATATGTACCAGCTCACACTGGGAACCGATTTGCACTGCAGTGTCCTTCCCAGGTGTTCTAGTGGTGCACCAGACCCTCCTGCAGCAAAGCACCCCCACAACATGATGGTGTTCTTCGGCAGGAAAGCCTCTCCCTTTTCCCTCCAAGCATAACAATGGTCATTATGGCCAAACAGTTCGATTTTTGTTTCATCAGACCAGAGGACATTTCTCCAAAACTAGGATCTTTGTCCCCAAACTGTAGTATGGCTTTTTTATGGCGGTTCACCGCCGTTCAATTGTTGGTGCAGTAGCTTCTTCCTTGTTGAGCGGCCTCTCGGGGTATGTCGATATTGGACTCGTTTGCCTGTGGATATAGACCATTTTGTACCTGTTTCCTCCAGCATCTTCACAAGGTCCTTTGCTGTTGTTCTGGGATGGATTTGCACTTTTCGACCCAAAGTTCGTTCATCTCTAGGAGAGAGAACGCGTCTCCTTCCTGAGCGGTATGATGCGTTTGTCCCAAACTGGTGTTTATACTTGCATACTATTGTTTCTACAGATACATTTACATTTACATTTAAGTCATTTAGGACGCTCTTTCCAGTGGATATAGAAATTTTGTGCATTTTCCTCCAGCATCTTGACATCCAGTGGAACAGCCACTTTACAATAGTGCATTAAATCTTTTAGGGGGTGAGAAGGATTACTTATCCTTCCTAGGTATTCCTTAAAGAGGTGGGGTTTCAGGTGTTTAAGGTGGTGATTGACTGTTTCCAGATGAGCGAGGTACCTTCAGGCGTTTGGAAATTGCTCCCAAGGAGAAACCAGACTTGTGGAGGTCTACATTTTTTTCTGAGGTCTTGGCTGATTTCCTTTGCTTTTCCCATGGAGTCAAGCAAAGAGGCACTGAGTTTGAAGGTAGGCCTTGAAATACATCTACAGGTACACCTCCAATTGACTCAAAGGATGTCAATTAGCCTATCAGAAGCTTCTAAAGCCATGACATCATTTTCGGGAATTTTACAAACTGTTTAAAGGCACAGCCAACTTAGTGTATGTAAACTTCTGGCCCACTGAATTTGTGATACAGTGAATTATAAGTGAAATAATCCCAATGTAAACAATTGTTGGAAAAATGACTTGTGTCATGCACAAAGTAGATGTCCTAACCGACTGCCAAAACTATCGTTTGTTAGCAAGAAATGTGGGGAGGGGTTGACAAACAGGTTTTAATGACTCCAGCCTAAGTGGATGGAAACTTACGACTTCAACTATATGTACCATTTCAAACTGGGAAACGAATTGCACTGTAGTACCCTTCCCTGGTGGTCTAGTGGTTAGGATTCTGCGCTCTCACCGCCGCGGCCCGGGTTCGATTCCCGATCAGGGAACTACTCTTTTGCTACATGTTTACGTGTGCAACCTGTCACAATGAATATAGAAGGTTATCGCACATATGTACCAGCTCACACTGGGAACCGATTTGCACTGTTGTACCCTTCCCTGGTGGTCTAGTGGTTAGGATTCGGCGCTCTCACCGCCACGTCCAGGTTTTGATTCCCGGTCAGGGAACTACTCTTTTGCTACATGTTTACTTGTACAACCTGTCACAATGAATATAGAAGGTTATTGCACATATGTAGCAGCTCACACTGAGAACCGATTTGCACTGTAGTACCCTTCCCTGGTGGTCTAGTGGTTAGGATTCGGTGCTCTCACCGCCGTGGCCCTGGTTCGATTCCCGGTCAGGGAAATAGTCTATTCTCCTTGTTTACTTGTGCAACCTGTCACTATGAATTTAGTAGGTTGTCGCACATATGTACCACTTCAAATTGCAAACCGATTTGCCCTGCAGTGTCCTTCCCAGGTGTTCTAGTGGTGCACCAGACCCTCCTGCAGCAAAGCACCCCCACAACATGATGGTGTTCTTCGGCTTGAAAGCCTCCCCTTTTCCCTCCAAACATAACAATGGTCATTATGGCCAAACAGTTCGATTTTTGTTTCATCAGACCAGAGGACATTTCTCCAAAACTAGGATCTTTGTCCCCAAACTGTAGTATGGCTTTTTTATGGCGGTTTTGGAGCAGTAGCTTCTTCCTTGCTGAGCGGCCTCTCGGGGTATGTCGATATAGGACTCGTTTGCCTGTGGATATACACCATTTTGTACCTGTTTCCTCCAGCATCTTCACAAGGTCCTTTGCTGTTGTTCTGGGATGGATTTGCACTTTTCAACCCAAAGTACGTTCATCTCTAGGAGAGAGAACGCGTCTCCTTCCTGAGCGGTATGACGCCTGACCCCACTTTAAATCCTCATACCATGGTGTTTATACTTGCGTACTATTGTTTCTACAGATGAGCGAGGTACCTTCAGGCGTTTGGAAATTGCTCCCAAGGAGGAACCAGACTTGTGGAGGTCTACATTTTTTTTTGAGGTCTTGCCTGATTTCCTTTGCTTTTCCCATGGAGTCAAGCAAAGAGGCACTGAGTTTGAAGGTAGGCCTTGAAATACATCTACAGGTACACCTCCAATTGACTCAAAGGATGTCAATTAGCCTATCAGAAGCTTCTAAAGCCATGACATCATTTTCGGGAATTTTACAAACTGTTTAAAGGCACAGCCAACTTAGTGTATGTAAACTTCTGGCCCACTGAATTTGTGATACAGTGAATTATAAGTGAAATAATCCCTCTGTAAACAATTGTTGGAAAAATTACTTGTGTCATGCACAAAGCAGATGTCCTAACCGACTGCCAAAACTATCGTTTGTTAGCAAAAAATGTGTGGAGGGGTTGACAAACAGGTTTTAATGACTCCAGCCTAAGTGGATGGAAACTTACGACTTCAACTATATGTACCATTTCAAACTGGGAAACGAATTGCACTGTAGTACCCTTCCCTGGTGGTCTAGTGGTTAGGATTCGATTCCCGGTCAGGGAACTGCTCTTTTGCTACATGTTTACTTGTACAACCTGTCACAATGAATATAGAAGGTTATCGCATATATGTACCAGCTCACACTGAGAACCAATTTACACTGAGAACCAATTTGCACTGTATTATCCTTCCCTGGTGGTCTAGTGGTTAGGATTCGGCGCTCTCACCGCCGCGGCCCGGGTTCGATTCCCGGTCAGGGAAATAGTCTATGCTCCTTGTTTACTTGTGCAACCTGTCACTATGAATTTAGTAGGTTGTCGCACATATGTACCACTTCAAATTGCAAACCGATTTGCCCTGCTGTGTCCTTCCCAGGTGTTCTAGTGGTGCACTAGACCCTCCTGCAGCAAAGCAACCCCACAACATGATGGTGTTCTTCGCCTTGAAATCCTCACCTTTTCCCTCCAAACATAACAATGGTCATTATGGCCAAACAGTTCGATTTTTGTTTCATCAGACCAGAGGACATTTCTCCAAAAACTAGGATCTTTGTCCCCAAACTGTAGTATGGCTTTTTTATGGCGGTTTTGGAGCAGTAGCTTTTTCCTTGCTGAGCGACCTCTCGGGGTATGTCGATATAGGACTCGTTTGCCTGTGGATATAGACCATTTTGTACCTTTTTCCTCCAGCATCTTCACAAGGTCCTTTGCTGTTGTTCTGGGATGGATTTGCACTTTTCGACCCAAAGTACGTTCATCTCTAGGAGAGAGAACGCGTCTCCTTCCTGAGCGGTATGACGCCTGCGTGGTCCCATGGTGTTTATACTTGCGTACTATTGTTTCTACAGATGAGCTAGGTACCTTCAGGCGTTTGGAAATTGCTCCCAAGGAGGAACCAGACTTGTGGAGGTCTACATTTTTTTCTGAGGTCTTGGCTGATTTCCTTTGCTTTTCCCATGGAGTCAAGCAAAGAGGCACTGAGTTTGAAGGTAGACCTTGAAATACATCTACAGTTACACCTCCAATTGACTCAAAGGATGTCAATAAGCCTATCAGAAGCTTCTAAAGCCATGACATCATTTTCGGGAATTTTACAAACTGTTTAAAGGCACAGCCAACTTTGTGTATGTAAACTTCTGGCCCACTGAATTTGTGATACAGTGAATTATAAGTGAAATAATCCCTCTGTAAACAATTGTTGGAAATATTACTTGTGTCATGCACAAAGTAGATGTCCTAACCGACTGCCAAAACTATCGTTTGTTAGCAAGAAATGTGTGGAGGGGTTGACAAACAGGTTTTAATGACTCAAGCCTAAGTGGATGGAAACTTACGACTTCAACTATATGTACCATTTCAAACTGGGAAACGAATTGCACTGTAGTACCCTTCCCTGGTGGTCTAGTGGTTAGGATTAGGCGCTCTCACTGCCGCGGCCCCGGTTCGACTCCCGATTTCCACTGTAGTACCCTTTCCTGGTGGTTCGACTCCCAGTTCGACTCCCGATTTGCACTGTAGTACCCTTCCCTGGTGGTCTAGTGGTTAGGATTCGGCACTCTCACCGCCGCAGCCCGGGTTCAATTCCCGTTCAGGGAACTATGCTTTTGCTACATGTTTACTTGTGCAACCTGTCACAATGAATATAGAAGGTTATCGCACATATGTACCAGCTCACACTGGGAACTGATTTGCACTGCAGTGTCCTTCCCAGGTGTTCTAGTGGTGCACCAGACCCTCCTGCAGCAAAGCACCCCCACAACATGATGGTGTTCTTCGGCTTGAAAGCCTCCCCCCTTTTCCCTCCAAACATAACAATGGTCATTATGGCCAAACAGTTCGATTTTTGTTTCATCAGACCAGAGGACATTTCTCCAAAAACTAGGATCTTTGTCCCCAAACTGTAGTATGGCTTTTTTATGGCGGTTTTGGAGCAGTAGCTTTTTCCTTGCTGAGCGACCTCTCGGGGTATGTCGATATAGGACTCGTTTGCCTGTGGATATAGACCATTTTGTACCTTTTTCCTCCAGCATCTTCACAAGGTCCTTTGCTGTTGTTCTGGGATGGATTTGCACTTTTCGACCCAAAGTACGTTCATCTCTAGGAGAGAGAACGCGTCTCCTTCCTGAGCGGTATGACGCCTGCGTCATACCATGCCGTTTATACTTGCGTACTATTGTTTCTACAGATGAGCGAGGTACCTTCAGGCGTTTGGAAATTGCTCCCAAGGAGGAACCAGACTTGTGGAGGTCTACATTTTTTCGATTTTTGTTTCATCAGACCAGAGGACATTTCTCCAAAAACTAGGATCTTTGTCCCCAAACTGTAGTATGGCTTTTTTATGGCGGTTTTGGAGCAGTAGCTTCTTCCTTGCTGAGCGGCCTCTCGGGGTATGTCGATATAGGACTCGTTTGCCTGTGGATATAGACCATTTTGTACCTGTTTCCTCCAGCATCTTCACAAGGTCCTTTGCTGTTGTTCTGGGATGGATTTGCACTTTTCGACCCAAAGTACGTTCATCTCTAGGAGAGAGAACGCGTCTCCTTCCTGAGCGGTATGACGCCTGCGTGGTCCCATGGTGTTTATACTTGCGTACTATTGTTTCTACAGATGAGCTAGGTACCTTCAGGCGTTTGGAAATTGCTCCCAAGGAGGAACCAGACTTGTGGAGGTCTACATTTTTTCTGAGGTCTTGGCTGATTTCCTTTGCTTTTCCCATGGAGTCAAGCAAAGAGGCACTGAGTTTGAAGGTAGACCTTGAAATACATCTACAGTTACACCTCCAATTGACTCAAAGGATGTCAATAAGCCTATCAGAAGCTTCTAAAGCCATGACATCATTTTCGGGAATTTTACAAACTGTTTAAAGGCACAGCCAACTTTGTGTATGTAAACTTCTGGCCCACTGAATTTGTGATACAGTGAATTATAAGTGAAATAATCCCTCTGTAAACAATTGTTGGAAAAATTACTTGTGTCATGCACAAAGTAGATGTCCTAACCGACTGCCAAAACTATCGTTTGTTAGCAAGAAATGTGTGGAGGGGTTGACAAACAGGTTTTAATGACTCAAGCCTAAGTGGATGGAAACTTACGACTTCAACTATATGTACCATTTCAAACTGGGAAACGAATTGCACTGTAGTACCCTTCCCTGGTGGTCTAGTGGTTAGGATTCGGCGCTCTCACCGCTGCGGCCCAGGTTTGACTCCCGATTTCCACTGTAGTACCCTTTCATGGTGGTTTGACTCCCAGTTCGACTCCCGATTTGCACTGTAGTACCCTTCCCTGGTGGTCTAGTGGTTAGGATTCGGCGCTCTCACCGCCGCGTCCCGGGTTTGATTCCTGGTCAGGGAACTACTCTTTTGCTACATGTTTACTTGTACAACCTGTCACAATGAATACAGAATGTTATCGCACATATGTACCAGCTCACACTTGGAACCGATTTGCACTGTCGTACCCTTCCCTGGTGGTCTAGTGGTTAGGATTCGGCGCTCTCACCGCCGTGGCCCTGGTTCGATTCCTGGTCAGGGAACTACTCTTTTGCTACATGTTTACTTGTACAACCTGTCACAATGAATATAGAAGGTTATCGCACATATGTACCAGCTCACACTTGGAACCGATTTTTCACTGTCGTACCCTTCCCTGGTGGTCTAGTGGTTAGGATTCGGCGCTCTCACCGCCACGGCCCGGGTTCGATTCCCGGTCAGGGAACTACTCTATTGCTACATGTTTACTTGTACAACCTGTCACAATGAATATAGAAGGTTATCGCACATATGTACCAGCTCACACTTGGAACCGATTTGCACTGTAGTACCCTTCCCTGGTGGTCTAGTGGTTAGGATTCGGCGCTCTCACCGCCGTGGCCCGGGTTCGATTCCCGGTCAGGGAACTACTCTTTTGCTACATGTTTACTTGTGCAACCTGTCATAATGAATATAGAAGGTTATCGCACATATGTACCAGCTCACACTGGGAACCGATTTGCACTGTAGTACCCTTCCCTGGTGGTCTAGTGGTTAGGATTCGGCGCTCTCACCGCCGCGGCCCGGGTTCGATTCCCGGTCAGGGAAATAGTCTATTCTCCTTGTTTACTTGTGCAACCTGTCACTATGAATTTAGTAGGTTGTCGCACATATTTTCTTCTTTTGGAAAAGTTTTATTTTCACAATTGCTTTTAAAAAAACAGCTCATACATTCATTTAATCATTTATACACATAAAAACGGCAACAAGGCATAAAACACAGCATTTGAATTTACATTTAAATTTGTTAAAAGTACGTGTTGTTAAAACCAATGACAACAACTATGAATAAAAGTACTTTCTTTGTAAAACAAAATCTGTAAAAGCCATTTAAAATGTGTATGAAATGATTCAACAAAGATAAAACATTTTTAAGACGTTAGAAACATGTTAAAAAGTCACTTTGTTAAAAGGCTGTCTTCAATCGCTTGTACAGGAGCGGGGTGAGTCCTTATCAAACTCGCCTCATCCTGCTCTCCCGAATAGACCATCGTCCCGTCCTTTGGGGCCCAGAGGAGATCCCTCCCCTAGGCGCATCGCCCTAGGCGCCGCAGCGCTGTCAGGCCGTGGCCGCCGGGACCTAGGGTGTTGTGGGGGACCCTTCGCCTGGGGTCGAGGCCCCCTCCGTTTGTACCACCCCAGGGCTTCCGTGGCTACCATGGCCACTGCCTGGGGGGTGGTCTCTGCGCTTTTTGCTACCAGCAGGTTACGGGAGGACCACAGTGCTTCCTTCAGACACGTGAGGGTGGGCCAGAACTTGGTGAAGGCCTTCGGTGGAATGGGCCTTCGGCCCACCCCGTACAGCACGAGCTGAGGTGTTAGGTCCTCCCCTGCTGGCAGACACGAGGTGATCAGGGGGCCTGCTTCCTTCCACAGGTCCCTGGCGGCTCTGCACTCCCAGAGCATGTGCCTCACCGACTCTTCTTGGCTGCAGCCCGGTCGGGGGCACGCGGATGTCCTCGCCATGCCCCGTGAGTGCATAACGGCCCTGACCGGGAGGATCTCGTGGGCGACCATCCAGGACAGGTCCCGATGCCGATTCAGGAGAGCAGGATGGGCCACGTTGCGCCAGACCGTTGTGGGCTCGCCTATAGCGAGCCCGCGCACTGGACATACTGGTTCCCGCTCCTGCACAAGAGAGAGAAGAGAGCGGTGTTTAGTTAAAACCGTGACTGCTTCCTTTTCCAGTTTAAAATGTCTTAAAAATTTCTGGAGCTGGAAGTAGTGGGTGGGGAGCAGGAAAGAGACTGGGGCTCGCAGGTCGACTGGGATCAGCCTCAGTGTCCTGAGGTAAGATCCCAGCCAGAACCGTGCGAGGGCCTGTGTCTTGTTATTGACCGGGGAGGTGGCAAGAGTCAGATGTAATGCTGTGTAGCGGCTGCCCAGGAACAAGTAGAGGTCAGGCAAGCCTTTCCCCCCCTTGGACCTGGGCCTCTTGACCACCTCCCTCCTCAGCCTCTCCCACTTGCTTCCCCACAGAAAGAAGAGCATCCGCTCCAGGGCTAAAATACTCCTTCGGGGGGGATAAAAACAGAACTGATTAGTAAAAGCACAGGTAAAATCACAGCTTTGATGATTAAAACCTTGCCCTCAAAAGTCAACTGTCGTAGTCCCCAAAAACCCAGTCTCTGTCTTACTGTCCCGAGGATCCCACTCCAGTTCCCACACTGGGAACCGATTTGCACTGTTGTACCCTTCCCTGGTGGTCTAGTGGTTAGGATTCGGCGCTCTCACCGCCACGTCCAGGTTTTGATTCCCGGTCAGGGAACTACTCTTTGCTACATGTTTACTTGTACAACCTGTCACAATGAATATAGAAGGTTATTGCACATATGTAGCAGCTCACACTGAGAACCGATTTTCACTGTAGTACCCTTCCCTGGTGGTCTAGTGGTTTTAATGATCCAGCCTAAGTGGATGGAAACTTATTGTTCAACTATATGTACCATTTCAAACTGTGAAACGAATTGCACTGTAGTATCCTTCCCTGGTGGTCTAGTGGTTAGGATTCGATTCCCGGTCAGGGAACTGCTCTTTTGCTACATGTTTACTTGTGCAACCTGTCACAATGAATATAGAAGGTTATCGCACATATGTACCAGCTCACACTGGGAACCGATTTGCAATGTTGTACCCTTCCCTGGTGGTCTAGTGGTTAGGATTCGGCGCTCTCACTATATGCCCGGGTTCGATTCCCGGTCAGGGAACTAATCTTTTGCTACATGTTTACTTGTGCAACCTGTCACAATGAATATAGGTTATCGCACATATGTACCAGCTCACACTTTGCACTGTAGTACCCTTCCCTGGTGGTCTAGGATTCTCACCGCCGCAGCCTGGGTTCGATTCCCGTTCAGGGAACTACGCTTTTGCTACATGTTTACTTGTGCAACCTGTCACAATGAATATAGAAGGTTATCGCACATATGTACCAGCTCACACTGGGAACCGATTTGCACTGTTGTACCCTTCCCTGGTGGTCTAGTGGTTAGGATTTGGCGCTCTCACCGCCACGTCCAGGTTTTGATTCCCGGTCAGGGAACTACTCTTTTGCTACATGTTTACTTGTACAACCTGTCACAATGAATATAGAAGGTTATTGCACATATGTAGCAGCTCACACTGAGAACCGATTTGCACTGTAGTACCCTTCCCTGGTGGTCTAGTGGTTAGGATTCGGTGCTCTCGCCGCGGCCCGGGTTCGATTCCCGGTCAGGGAAATAGTCTATTCTCCTTGTTTACTTGTGCAACCTGTTACTATGAATTTAGTAGGTTGTCGCACATATGTACCACTTCAAATTGCAAACCGATTTGCCCTGCAGTGTCCTTCCCAGGTGTTCTAGTGGTGCACCAGACCCTCCTGCAGCAAAGCACCCCCACAACATGATGGTGTTCTTCGGCTTGAAAGCCTCCCCCTTTTCCCTCCAAACATAACAATGGTCATTATGGCCAAACAGTTCGATTTTTGTTTCATCAGACCAGAGGACATTTCTCCAATAACTAGGATCTTTGTCCCCAAACTGTAGTATGGCTTTTTTATGGCGGTTTTGGAGCAGTAGCTTCTTCCTTGCTGAGCGGCCTCTCGGGGTATGTCGATATAGGACTTGTTTGCCTGTGGATATAGACCATTTTGTACCTGTTTCCTCCAGCATCTTCACAAGGTCCTTTGCTGTTGTTCTGGGATGGATTTGCACTTTTCGACCCAAAGTACGTTCATCTCTAGGAGAGAGAACGCGTCTCCTTCCTGAGCGGTATGACGCCTGCGTGGTCCCATGGTGTTTATACTTGCGTACTATTGTTTCTACAGATGAGCGAGGTACCTTCAGGCGTTTGGAAATTGCTCCCAAGGAGGAACCAGACTTGTGGAGGTCTACATTTTTTCTGAGGTCTTGCCTGATTTCCTTTGCTTTTCCCATGGAGTCAAGCAAAGAGGCACTGAGTTTGAAGGTAGGCCTTGAAATACATCTACAGGTACACCTCCAATTGACTCAAAGGATGTCAATTAGCCTATCAGAAGCTTCTAAAGCCATGACATCATTTTCGGGAATTTTACAAACTGTTTAAAGGCACAGCCAACTTATTGTATGTAAACTTCTGGCCCACTGAATTTGTGATACAGTGAATTATAAGTGAAATAATCCCAATGTAAACAATTGTTGGAAAAATGACTTGTGTCATGCACAAAGTAGATGGCCTAACCGACTGCCAAAACTATCGTTTGTTAGCAAGAAATGTGGGGAGGGGTTGACAAACAGGTTTTAATGACTCCAGCCTAAGTGGATGGAAACTTACGACTTCAACTATATGTACCATTTCAAACTGGGAAACGAATTGCACTGTAGTACCCTTCCCTGGTGGTCTAGTGGTTAGGATTCGGCGCTCTCACTGCCGTGTCCCGGGTTCGACTCCTGATTTCCACTGTTTAGTACCCTTCCCTGGTGGTTCTACTCCCAGTTCGACTCACAATGATTTCCACTGTAGTACCCTTCCCTGGTGGTCTAGTGGTTTGATCCCGATTTGCACTGTAGTACCCTTCCCTAGTGGTCTACTACTGTTTTGCTACATGTTTACTTGTACAACCTGTCACAATGAATATAGAAGGTTATCGCACATATGTACCAGCTCACACTGGGAACCGATTTGCACTGTAGTACCCTTCCCTGGTGGTCTAGTGGTTAGGATTCGGCGCTCTCACCGCCGTGGCCCGGGTTCGATTCCCGGTCAGGGAAATAGTCTATTCTCCTTGTTTACTTGTGCAACCTGTCACTATGAATTTAGTAGGTTGTCGCACATATTTTTTTCTTTTGGAAAAGTTTTATTTTCACAATTGCTTTAAAAAAAACAGCTCATACATTCATTTAATCATTTATACACATAAAAACGGCAACAAGGCATAAAACACAGCATTTGAATTTACATTTAAATTTGTTAAAAGTACGTGTTGTTAAAACCAATGACAACAACTATGAATAAAAGTACTTTCTTTGTAAAAAGAAATCTGTAAAAGCCATTTAAAATGTGTACGAAATGATTCAACAAAGATAAAACATTTTTAAGACGTTAGAAACATGTTAAAAAGTCACTTTGTTAAAAGGCTGTCTTCAATCGCTTGTACAGGAGCGGGGTGAGTCCTTATCAAACTCGCCTCATCCTGCTCTCCCGAATAGACCATCGTCCCGTCCTTTGGGGCCCAGAGGAGATCCCTCCCCTAGGCGCATCGCCCTAGGCGCCGCAGCGCTGTCAGGCCGTGGCCGCCGGGACCTAGGGTGTTGTGGGGGACCCTTCGCCTGGGGTCGAGGCCCCCTTCCGTTCGTACCACCCCAGGGCTTCCGTGGCTACCATGGCCACTGCCTGGGGGTGGTCTCTACGCTTTTTGCTACCAGCAGGTTACGGGAGGACCACAGTGCTTCCTTCAGACACGTGAGGGTGGGCCAGAACTTGGTGAAGGCCTTCGGTGGAATGGGCCTTCGGCCCACCCCGTACAGCACGAGCTGAGGTGTTAGGTCCTCCCCTGCTGGCAGACACGAGGTGATCAGGGGGCCTGCTTCCTTCCACAGGTCCCTGGCGGCTCTGCACTCCCAGAGCATGTGCCTCACCGACTCTTCTTGGCTGCAGCCCGGTCGGGGCACACGGATGTCCTCGCCATGCCCCGTGAGTGCATAACGGCCCTGACCGGGAGGATATCGTGGGCGACCATCCAGGACAGGTCCCGATGCCGATTCAGGAGAGCAGGATGGGCCACGTTGCGCCAGACCGTTGTGGGCTCGCCTATAGCGAGCCCGCGCACTGGACATACTGGTTCCCGCTCCTGCACAAGAGAGAGAAGAGAGCGGTGTTTAGTTAAAACCGTGACTGCTTCCTTTTCCAGTTTAAAATGTCTTAAAAATTTCTGGAGCTGGAAGTAGTGGGTGGGGAGCAGGAAAGAGACTGGGGCTCGCAGGTCGACTGGGATCAGCCTCAGTGTCCTGAGGTAAGATCCCAGCCAGAACCGTGCGAGGGCCTGTGTCTTGTTATTGACCGGGGAGGTGGCAAGAGTCAGATGTAATGCTGTGTAGCGGCTGCCCAGGAACAAGTAGAGGTCAGGCAAGCCTTTCCCCCTTGGACCTGGGCCTCTTGACCACCTCCCTCCTCAGCCTCTCCCACTTGCTTCCCCACAGAAAGTAGAAGAGCATCCGCTCCAGGGCTAAAATACTCCTTCGGGGGGGATAAAAACAGAACTGATTAGTAAAAGCACAGGTAAAATCACAGCTTTGATGATTAAAACCTTGCCCTCAAAAGTCAACTGTCGTAGTCCCCAAAAACCCAGTCTCTGTCTTACTGTCCCGAGGATCCCACTCCAGTTCCCACACTGGGAACCGATTTGCACTGTTGTACCCTTCCCTGGTGGTCTAGTGGTTAATACGAGCAGACAAACTCTCAAAGCTCCAAAAGTGGACTTGACTTCTCAGCAGAATACATTTGTACGCCAAGTTTACTTGCTCTCTCGGGAACTACTCTTTTGCTACATGTTTACTGAACCAGGCATCCTTCGGGCAGCTTTTGGTTTGCTAAACTGATAGCAAGATATGTAAGCAGCTCACACTGAGAACCGTTTTTAACTGTATGGATGCTTCACTGGTGGTCCCGTGGTTAAGAAAGATGCATTTAATGCACCGCTGTCGGCCTGGGTTCAATTCCCAGGTCAGGGAAGAAATCTAATGTATTGCCCAGCTGCAGCAGAAGACGATGAATTTACTTTTTTGTCATTACACTGGATGAGAGCCGGACTTCAAATTGCAAACTGCTCATTTTTATTCGTGTTTCCGCAAACTTTGAGATATGCGAGGAGCCAGCCCTCCAAAGTCTCAAAGGGACTACAACGGGAGAGGATATTTTTGACAAAGTGTGCCAAACCATGGAGAAGTTGGACCTGGACTGGTCAAAGCTAGCTAGCATCACGACTGACGGGGCTCCTAGCATGGTGGGCGAAACTCGCGGTCTAATAGGACGCATGAACCGGGAGTTGGAAAAAGGGGTCTCACCGCCCCGCTCTAGTCCACTGCCTTTCACCAGCAAGCACTGTGCTGCAAAGTGTTGACGTGGGATTCTGTAATGAAGGTTGTGGTGTCACATAAACCATCAGAGCAAAGGGACTTAAACACAGGCAGTTCCAAGAATTCCTGTCTGAACTGGAGTCTAGACGGAGATGTGCTGTACTACACAGAGGTCCGATGGCTGAGCCGGGGCCCAAGTTTTGATGGCGTTTTTACGAGCTTGAAATTAACGCATTTCTTCATTTAAAAGACTGAAACGGTCCCAGAGCTGATCGACCCAGAATGGAAATGGCACCTCGCATTTTTAACAGACGTGACAGAAATACTTAACAGCCTTAACTTGCAGCTACAAGGCGAGGGGAAACTCATTTGCGACATGTATTCACACATTCAAAGCATTTGAGGTGAAATTAGCCAAAACTATCGTTTGTAGCAAGAAATGTGGGGAGGGGTTGACAAACAGGTTTTAATGACTCCAGCCTAAGTGGATGGAAACTTACGACTTCAACTATATGTACCATTTCAAACTGGGAAACGAATTGCACTGTAGTACCCTTCCCTGGTGGTCTAGTGGTTAGGATTCGATTCCCGGTCAGGGAACTACTCTTTTGCTACATGTTTACTTGTACAACCTGTCACAATGAATATAGAAGGTTATCGCACATATGTACCAGCTCACACTGAGAACCGATTTGCACTGTATTATCCTTCCCTGGTGGTCTAGTGGTTAGGATTCGGCGCTCTCACCACCGCGGCCCGGGTTCGATTCCCGTTCAGGGAACTACTCTTTTGCTACATCTTTACTTGTACAACCTGTCACAATGAATATAGAAGGTTATCGCACATATGTACCAGCTCACACTGAGAACCAATTTGCACTGTATTATCCTTCCCTGGTGGTCTAGTGGTTAGTATTCGGCTCTCTCACCGCCGCGTCCCGGGTTCGATTCCCGGTCAGGGAAATAGTCTATGCTCCTTGTTTACTTGTGCAATCTGTCACTATGAATTTAGTAGGTTGTCGCACATATGTACCACTTCAAATTGCAAACCGATTTGCCCTGCAGTGTCCATTCCCAGGTGTTCTAGTGGTGCACCAGACCCTCCTGCAGCAAAGCAACCCCACAACATGATGGTGTTCTTCGGCTTGAAAGCCTCCCCCTTTTCCCTCCAAACATAACAATGGTCATTATGGCCAAACAGTTCGATTTTTGTTTCATCAGACCAGAGGACATTTCTCCAAAAACTAGGATCTTTGTCCCCAAACTGTAGTATGGCTTTTTTATGGCGGTTTTGGAGCAGTAGCTTCTTCCTTGCAGAGGAAGGAGCTTCCTTGCATTTCAAACTGGGAAACGAATTGCACTGTAGTACCCTTCCCTGGTGGTCTAGTGGTTAGGATTCGGCGCTCTCACCGCCGCGGCCCGGGTTCGACTCCCGATTTCCACTGTAGTACCCTTCCCTGGTGGTTCGACTCCCAGTTCGACTCCCGATTTGCACTGTAGTACCCTTCCCTGGTGGTCTAGTGGTTAGGATTCGGCGCTCTCACCGCTGCGGCCCGGGTTCGATTCACGGTCAGGGAACTAATCTTTTGCTACATGTTTACTTGTACAACCTGTCACAATGAATATAGAAGGTTATCGCACATATGTACCAGCTCACACTTGGAACCGATTTGCACTGTTGTACCCTTCCCTGGTGGTCTAGTGGTTAGGATTCGGCGCTCTCACCGCCGCTGCCCGGGTTCGATTACCGGTCAGGGAACTACTCTTTTGCTACATCTTTACTTCTACAACCTGTCACAATGAATATAGAAGGTTATCGCACATATGTACCAGCTCACACTGAGAACCAATTTTCACTCTATTATCCTTCCCTGGTGGTCTAGTGGTTAGGATTCGGTGCTCTCACCGCTGCGGCTCGGGTTCGATTCCCAGTCAGGGAAATAGTCTATGCTCCTTGTTTACTTGTGCAACCTGTCACTATGAATTTAGTAGGTTGTCGCACATATGTACCACTTCAAATTGCAAACCGATTTGCCCTGCAGTGTCCTTCCCAGGTGTTCTAGTGGTGCACCATACCCTCCTGCAGCAAAGCACGCCCACAACATGATGGTGTTCTTCGGCTTGAAAGCCTCCCCCTTTTCCCTCCAAACATAACAATGGTCATTATGGCCAAACAGTTCGATTTTTGTTTCATCAGACCAGAGGACATTTCTCCAAAAACTAGGATCTTTGTCCCCAAACTGTAGTATGGCTTTTTTATGGCGGTTTTGGAGCAGTAGCTTCTTCCTTGCTGAGCGGCCTCTCGGGGTATGTCGATATAGGACTCGTTTGCCTGTGGATATAGACCATTTTGTACCTGTTTCCTCCAGCATCTTCACAAGGTCCTTTGCTTTTGTTCTGGGATGGATTTGCACTTTTCGACCCAAAGTACGTTCATCTCTAGGAGAGAGAACGCGTCTCCTTCCTGAGCGGTATGACGCCTGCGTGGTCCCATGGTGTTTATACTTGCGTACTATTGTTTCTACAGATGAGCGAGGTACCTTCAGGCGTTTGGAAATTGCTCCCAAGGAGGAACCAGACTTGTGGAGATCTACATTTTTTCTGAGGTCTTGGCTGATTTCCTTTGCTTTTCCCATGGAGTCAAGCAAAGAGGCACTGAGTTTGAAGGTAGGCCTTGAAATACATCTACAGGTACACCTCCAATTGACTCAAAGGATGTCAATTAGCCTATCAGAAGCTTCTAAAGCCATGACATCATTTTCGGGAATTTTACAAACTGTTTAAAGGCACAGCCAACTTAGTGTATGTAAACTTCTGGCCCACTGAATTTGTGATACAGTGAATTATAAGTGAAATAATCCCTCTGTAAACAATTGTTGGAAAAATTACTTGTGTCATGCACAAAGCAGATGTCCTAACCGACTGCCAAAACTATCGTTTGTTAGCAAGTAATGTGTGGAGGGGTTGACAAACAGGTTTTAATGACTCCAGCCAAAGTGGATGGAAACTTACGACTTCAACTATATGTACCATTTCAAACTGGGAAACGAATTACACTGTAGTACCCTTCCCTGGTGGTCTAGTGGTTAGGATTCGGCTCTCTCACCGCCGCGTCCTGGGTTTGATTCCTGGTCAGGGAACTACTCTTTTGCTACATGTTTACTTGTACAACCTGTCACAATGAATACAGAAGGTTATCGCACATATGTACCAGCTCACAATTGGAACCGATTTGCACTGTCGTACCCTTCCCTGGTGGTCTAGTGGTTAGGATTCGGCGCTCTCACCGCCGCGGCCCGGTTTGATTCCCGGTCAGGGACCTACTCTTTTGCTACATGTTTACTTGTGCAACCTGTCACAATGAATATAGAAGGTTATCGCACATATGTACCAGCTCACACTGGGAACCGATTTGCACTGTAGTACCCTTCCCTGGTGGTCTAGTGGTTAGGATTCGGTGCTCTCACCGCCGCGGCCCGGGTTCGATTCCCGGTCAGGGAAATAGTCTATTCTCCTTGTTTACTTGTGCAACCTGTCACTAAGAATTTAGTAGGTTGTCGCACATATTTTTTTTTTGGAAAAGTTTTATTTTCACAATTGCTTTAAAAAAAACAGCTCATACATTCATTTAATCATTTATACACATAAAAACGGCAACAAGGCATAAAACACAGCATTTGAATTTACATTTAAATTTGTTAAAAGTACGTGTTGTTAAAACCAATGACAACAACTATGAATAAAAGTACTTTCTTTGTAAAAAGAAATCTGTAAAAGCCATTTAAAATGTGTACGAAATGATTCAACAAAGATAAAACATTTTTAAGACGTTAGAAACATGTTAAAAAGTCACTTTGTTAAAAGGCTGTCTTCAATCGCTTGTACAGGAGCGGGGTGAGTCCTTATCAAACTCGCCTCATCCTGCTCTCCCGAATAGACCATCGTCCCGTCCTTTGGGGCCCAGAGGAGATCCCTCCCCTAGGTGCATCGCCCTAGGCGCCGCAGCGCTGTCAGGCCGTGGCCGCCGGGACCTAGGGTGTTGTGGGGGACCCTTCGCCTGGGGTCGAGGCCCCCTTCCGTTCGTACCACCCCAGGGCTTCCGTGGCTACCATGGCCACTGCCTGGGGGTGGTCTCTACGCTTTTTGCTACCAGCAGGTTACGGGAGGACCACAGTGCTTCCTTCAGACACGTGAGGGTGGGCCAGAACTTGGTGAAGGCCTTCGGTGGAATGGGCCTTCGGCCCACCCCGTACAGCACGAGCTGAGGTGTTAGGTCCTCCCCTGCTGGCAGACACGAGGTGATCAGGGGGCCTGCTTCCTTCCACAGGTCCCTGGCGGCTCTGCACTCCCAGAGCATGTGCCTCACCGACTCTTCTTGGCTGCAGCCCGGTCGGGGGCACGCGGATGTCCTCGCCATGCCCCGTGAGTGCATAACGGCCCTGACCGGGAGGATATCGTGGGCGACCATCCAGGACAGGTCCCGATGCCGATTCAGGAGAGCAGGATGGGCCACGTTGCGCCAGACCGTTGTGGGCTCGCCTATAGCGAGCCCGCGCACTGGACATACTGGTTCCCGCTCCTGCACAAGAGAGAGAAGAGAGCGGTGTTTAGTTAAAACCGTGACTGCTTCCTTTTCCAGTTTAAAATGTCTTAAAAATTTCTGGAGCTGGAAGTAGTGGGTGGGGAGCAGGAAAGAGACTGGGGCTCGCAGGTCGACTGGGATCAGCCTCAGTGTCCTGAGGTAAGATCCCAGCCAGAACCGTGCGAGGGCCTGTGTCTTGTTATTGACCGGGGAGGTGGCAAGAGTCAGATGTAATGCTGTGTAGCGGCTGCCCAGGAACAAGTAGAGGTCAGGCAAGCCTTTCCCCCCCTTGGACCTGGGCCTCTTGACCACCTCCCTCCTCAGCCTCTCCCACTTGCTTCCCCACAGAAAGTAGAAGAGCATCCGCTCCAGGGCTAAAATACTCCTTCGGGGGGGGGGGATAAAAACAGAACTGATTAGTAAAAGCACAGGTAAAATCACAGCTTTGATGATTAAAACCTTGCCCTCAAAAGTCAACTGTCGTAGTCCCCAAAAACCCAGTCTCTGTCTTACTGTCCCGAGGATCCCACTCCAGTTCCCACACTGGGAACCGAATTGCACTGTAGTATCCTTCCCTGGTGGTCTAGTGGTTAGGATTCGATTCCCGGTCAGTGAACTGCTCTTTTGCTACATGTTTACGTGTGCAACCTGTCACAATGAATATAGAAGGTTATTGACATATGTAGCAGCTCACACTGGGAAACAATTTGAAATGTTGTACCCTTCCCTGGTGGTCTAGTGCTTCGGCGCTCTCACATGTTTGATTCCCGTGGGAACTAATCTTTTGCTACATGTTTACTTGTGCAACCTGTCACAATGAATATAGAAGGTTATCGCACATATGTACCAGCTCACACTGGGAACCGATTTGCACTGTAGTACCCTTCCCTGGTGGTCTAGTGGTTAGGATTCGGCGCTCTCACCGCCGCGCCCGGGTTTGATTCCCGGTCAGGGAACTACTCATTTGCTACATGTTTACTTGTGCAACCTGTCACAATGAATATAGAAGGTTATCGCACATATGTACCAGCTCACACTGGGAACCGATTTGCACTGCAGTGTCCTTCCCAGGTGTTCTAGTGGTGCACCAGACCCTCCTGCAGCAAAGCACCCCCAAAACATGATGGTGTTCTTCGGCTTGATCCCCTTTTCCCTCCAAACATAACAATGGTCATTATGGCCAAACAGTTCCATTTTTGTTTCATCAGACCAGAGGACATTTCTCCAAAAACTAGGATCTTTGTCCCCAAACTGTAGTATGGCTTTTTTATGGCGGTTTTGGAGCAGTAGCTCTTTCCTTGCTGAGCGACCTCTCTTGGTATGTATGTCGATATAGGACTCGTTTGCCTGTGGATATAGACCATTTTGTACCTGTTTCCTCCAGCATCTTCACAAGGTCCTTTGCTGTTGTTCTGGGATGGATTTGCACTTTTCGACCCAAAGTACGTTCATCTCTAGGAGAGAATGTCTCTCCTTCCTGAGCGGTATGACGCCTGGTGTTACCAACCTGTTTGAATATAGAAGGTTATCGTACATTGTTTCTCACAGAACCGATTTGCACTGAGGTACCTTCCCTGGTGTTCTGTGAAATTGCTCCCAGGAGGAACCAGACTTGTGTCTACATTTTTTTTTCGATTTTTGTTTCATCAGACCAGAGGACATTTCTCCAAAAACTAGGATCTTTGTCCCCAAACTGTAGTATGGCTTTTTTATGGCGGTTTTGGAGCAGTAGCTTCTTCCTTGCTGAGCGGCCTCTCGGGGTATGTCGATATAGGACTCGTTTGCCTGTGGATATAGACCATTTTGTACCTGTTTCCTCCAGCATCTTCACAAGGTCCTTTGCTGTTGTTCTGGGATGGATTTGCACTTTTCGACCCAAAGTACGTTCATCTCTAGGAGAGAGAACGCGTCTCCTTCCTGAGCGGTATGACGCCTGCGTCCCATGGTGTTTATACTTGCGTACTATTGTTTCTACAGATGAGCGAGGTACCTTCAGGCGTTTGGAAATTGCTCCCAAGGAGGAACCAGACTTGTGGAGGTCTACATTTTTTTCTGAGGTCTTGCCTGATTTCCTTTGCTTTTCCCATGGAGTCAAGCAAAGAGGCACTGAGTTTGAAGGTAGGCCTTGAAATACATCTACAGGTACACCTCCAATTGACTCAAAGGATGTCAATTAGCCTATCAGAAGCTTCTAAAGCCATGACATCATTTTCGGGAATTTTACAAACTGTTTAAAGGCACAGCCAACTTAGTGTATGTAAACTTCTGGCCCACTGAATTTGTGATACAGTGAATTATAAGTGAAATAATCCCTCTGTAAACAATTGTTGGAAAAATGACTTGTGTCATGCACAAAGTAGATGTCCTAACCGACTGCCAAAACTATCGTTTGTTAGCAAAAATGTGGGGAGGGGTTGACAAACAGGTTTTAATGACTCCAGCCTAAGTGGATGGAAACTTACGACTTCAACTATATGTACCATTTCAAACTGGGAAACGAATTCACTGTAGTACCCTTCCCTGGTGGTCTAGTGGTTAGGATTCGGCCTCACCCTTCCCCGGTCAGGTACTCTTTTGCTACATGTTTACTTGTGCAACCTGTCACAATGAATATAGAAGGTTATCGCACATATGTACCAGCTCACACTGGGAACCGATTTGCGCTGTATTATCCTTCCCTTGTGGTCTAGTGGTTAGGATTCGATTCCCGGTCAGGGAACTGCTCTTTTGCTACATGTTTACGTGTGCAACCTGTCACAATGAATATAGAAGGTTATCGCACATATGTACCAGCTCACACTGAGAACCGATTTGCACTGTTGTACCCTTCACTGTTGTACCCTTCCCTGGTGGTCTAGTGGTTAGGATTCGGCGCTCTCACCGCCACGTCCAGGTTTTGATTCCCGGTCAGGGAACTACTCTTTTGCTACATGTTTACTTGTACAACCTGTCACAATGAATATAGAAGGTTATTGCACGTATGTAGTAGCTCACACTGAGAACCGATTTGCACTGTAGTACCCTTCCCTGGTGGTCTAGTGGTTAGGATTCGGCGCTCTCACCGCCGCGGCCCAGGTTCGATTCCCGGTCAGGGAAATAGTCTATTCTCCTTGTTTACTTGTGCAACCTGTCACAATGAATTTAGTAGGTTGTCGCACATATGTACCACTTCAAATTGGGAACCGATTTGCCCTGCAGTGTCCTTCCCAGGTGTTCTAGTGGTGCACCAGACCCTCCTGCAGCAAAGCACCCCCACAACATGATGGTGTTCTTCAGCTTGAAAGCCTCCCCCTTTTCCCTCCAAACATAACAATGGTCATTATGGCCAAACAGTTCGATTTTTGTTTCATCAGACCAGAGGACATTTCTCCAAAAACTAGGATCTTTGTCCCCAAACTGTAGTATGGCTTTTTTATGGCGGTTTTGGAGCAGTAGCTTCTTCCTTGCTGAGCGGCCTCTCGGGGTATGTCGATATAGGACTCGTTTGCCTGTGGATATAGACCATTTTGTACCTGTTTCCTCCAGCATCTTCACAAGGTCCTTTGCTGTTGTTCTGGGATGGATTTGCACTTTTCGACCCAAAGTACGTTCATCTCTAGGAGAGAGAACGCGCTCCTTCCTGAGCGGTATGACGCCTGCGTGGTCCCATGGTGTTTATACTTGCGTACTATTGTTTCTACAGATGAGCGAGGTACCTTCAGGCGTTTGGAAATTGCTCCCAAGGAGGAACCAGACTTGTGGAGGTCTACATTTTTTTTCTGAGGTCTTGGCTGATTTCCTTTGCTTTTCCCATGGAGTCAAGCAAAGAGGCACTGAGTTTGAAGGTAGGCCTTGAAATACATCTACAGGTACACCTCCAATTGACTCAAAGGATGTCAATTAGCCTATCAGAAGCTTCTAAAGCCAAGACATCATTTTCAGGAAATTTACAAACTGTTTAAAGGCACAGCCAACTTTGTGTATGTAAACTTCTGGCCCACTGAATTTGTGATACAGTGAATTATAAGTGAAATAATCCCTCTGTAAACAATTGTTGGAAAAATGACTTGTGTCATGCACAAAGTAGATGTCCTAACCGACTGCCAAAACTATCGTTTGTTAGCAAGAAATGTGTGGAGGGGTTGACAAACAGGTTTTAATGACTCCAGCCTAAGTGGATGGAAACTTACGACTTCAACTATATGTACCATTTCAAACTGGGAAACGAATTGCACTGTAGTACCCTTCCCTGGTGGTCTAGTGGTTAGGATTCGCGCTCTCACCGCCGTCAGGGAACTACCAGGTTCGACTCCATTTCCACTGTGTAACCTGTCACAATTTATGGTGGTTATCGACTCCAGTTCGACTCCGATTTGCACTGTAGTACCCTTCCCTGGTGGTCTAGTGGTTAGGATTCGGCGCTCTCTCGGGTTTGATTCCTGGTCAGGGAACTACTCTTTTGCTACATGTTTACTTGTACAACCTGTCACAATGAATATAGAAGGTTATCGCACATATGTACCAGCTCACACTTGGAACCGATTTGCACTGTAGTACCCTTCCCTGGTGGTCTAGTGGTTAGGATTCGGCGCTCTCACCGCCGCGGCCCGGGTTCGATTCCCGGTCAGGGAAACTACTCTATTGCTACATGTTTACTTGTGCAACCTGTCACAATGAATATAGAAGGTTATCGCACATATGTACCAGCTCACACTGGGAACCGATTTGCACTGTAGTACCCTTCCCTGGTGGTCTAGTGGTTAGGATTCGTTGCAAAAACTAGGTTATTGCAAAAACTAGGATCTTTGTCCCCAAACTGTAGTATGGCTTTTTTATGGCGGTTTTGGAGCAGTAGCTTCTTCCTTGCTGAGCGGCCTCTCGGGGTATGTCGATATAGGACTCGATTGCCTGTGGATATAGACCATTTAGTACCTGTTTCCTCCAGCATCTTCACAAGGTCCTTTGCTGTTGTTCTGGGATGGATTTTCACTTTTCGACCCAAAGTACGTTCATCTCTAGGAGAGAGAACGCGTCTCCTTCCTGAGCGGTATGACGCCTGCGTGGTCCCATGGTGTTTATACTTGCGTACTATTGTTTCTACAGATGAGCGAGGTACCTTCAGGCGTTTGGAAATTGCTCCCAAGGAGGAACCAGACTTGTGGAGGTCTACATTTTTTTCTGAGGTCTTGGCTGATTTCCTTTGCTTTTCCCATGGAGTCAAGCAAAGAGGCACTGAGTTT
Organism: Oncorhynchus gorbuscha; assembly: GCF_021184085.1. Taxonomy (NCBI): domain Eukaryota; kingdom Metazoa; phylum Chordata; class Actinopteri; order Salmoniformes; family Salmonidae; genus Oncorhynchus; species Oncorhynchus gorbuscha. Next base: position 45,161 of record NW_025746375.1, read on the forward strand.
GAAGGTAGGCCTTGAAATACATCTACAGGTACACCTCCAATTGACTCAAAGGATGTCAATTAGCCTATCACAAGCTTCTAAAGCCAAGACATCATTTTCGGGAATTTTACAAACTGTTTAAAGGCACAGCCAACTTTGTGTATGTAAACTTCTGGCCCACTGAATTTGTGATACAGTGAATTATAAATGAAATAATCCCTCTGTAAACAATTGTTGGAAAAATGACTTGTGTCATGCACAAAGTAGATGTCCTAACCGACTGCCAAAACTATTGTTTGTTAGCAAGAAATGTGGGGAGGGGTTGACAAACAGGTTTTAATGACTCCAGCCTAAGTGGATGGAAACTTACGACTTCAACTATATGTACCATTTCAAACTGGGAAACGAATTGCACTGTAGTACCCTTCCCTGGTGGTCTAGTGGTTAGGATTCGATTCCCGGTCAGTGAACTGCTCTTTTGCTACATGTTTACGTTTGATTCAACCTGTCACTGCTAATGTTTACTTGTGCAACCTGTCACAATGAATATAGTTATCGCACATATGTACCAGCTCACACTGGGAACCGATTTGCACTGTTGTACCCTTCCCTGGTGGTCTAGTGGTTAGGATTCGGCGCTCTCACCGCCGCAAAGCATCCCCGGTCAGGGAACTACTCTTTTGCTACATGTTTATTGTGCAACCTGTCACAATGAATATAGAAGGTTATCGCACATATGTACCAGCTCACACTGGGAACCGATTTGCACTGTAGTACCCTTCCCTGGTGGTCTAGTGGTTAGGATTCGGTGCAAAAACTAGGTTATTGCAAAAACTAGGATCTTTGTCCCCAAACTGTAGTATGGCTTTTTTATGGCGGTTTTGGAGCAGTAGCTTCTTCCTTGCTGAGCGGCCTCTCGGGGTATGTCGATATAGGACTCGATTGCCTGTGGATATAGACCATTTAGTACCTGTTTCCTCCAGCATCTTCACAAGGTCCTTTGCTGTTGTTCTGGGATGGATTTTCACTTTTCGACCCAAAGTACATTCATCTCTAGGAGAGAGAACGCGTCTCCTTCCTGAGCGGTATGACGCCTACGTGGTCCCATGGTGTTTATACTTGCGTACTATTGTTTCTACAGATGAGCGAGGTACCTTCAGGCGTTTGGAAATTGCTCCCAAGGAGGAACCAGACTTGTGGAGGTCTACATTTTTTTCTGAGGTCTTGGCTGATTTCCTTTGCTTTTCCCATGGAGTCAAGCAAAGAGGCACTGAGTTTGAAGGTAGGCCTTGAAATACATCTACAGGTACACCTCCAATTGACTCAAAGGATGTCAATTAGCCTATCACAAGCTTCTAAAGCCAAGACATCATTTTCGGGAATTTTACAAACTGTTTAAAGGCACAGCCAACTTTGTGTATGTAAACTTCTGGCCCACTGAATTTGTGATACAGTGAATTATAAGTGAAATAATCCCTCTGTAAACAATTGTTGGAAAAATGACTTGTGTCATGCACAAAGTAGATGTCCTAACCGACTGCCAAAACTATTGTTTGTTAGCAAGAAATGTGGGGAGGGGTTGACAAACAGGTTTTAATGACTCCAGCCTAAGTGGATGGAAACTTACGACTTCAACTATATGTACCATTTCAAACTGGGAAACGAATTGCACTGTAGTACCCTTCCCTGGTGGTCTAGTGGTTAGGATTCGATTCCCGGTCAGTGAACTGCTCTTTTGCTACATGCTTACGTGTGCAACCTGTCACAATGAATATAGAAGGTTATCGCACATATGTACCAGCTCACACTGGGAACCGATTTGAAATGTTGTACCATTCCCTGGTGGTCTAGTTGTTAGAATTCGGCGCTGTCCCTGCCGCGTCCCGGGTTCGATTCCCGTTCAGGGAACTAATCTTTTGCTACATGTTTACTTGTGTAACCTGTCACAATGAATATAGGTTATCGCACATATGTACCAGCTCACACTGGGAACCGATTTGCACTGTAGTACCCTTCCCTGGTGGTCTAGTGGTTAGGATTTGGCGCTCTCACCGCCGCGGCCCGGGTTCGATCCCCGGTCAGGGAACTACTCTTTTGCTACATGTTTACTTGTGCAACCTGTCACAATGAATATAGAAGGTTATCGCACATATGTACCAGCTCACACTGGGAACCGATTTGCACTGTAGTACCCTTCCCTGGTGGTCTAGTGGTTAGGATTCGGCGCAAAAACTAGGTTATTGCAAAAACTAGGATCTTTGTCCCCAAACTGTAGTATGGCTTTTTTATGGCGGTTTTGGAGCAGTAGCTTCTTCCTTGCTGAGCGGCCTCTCGGGGTATGTCGATATAGGACTCGATTGCCTGTGGATATAGACCATTTAGTACCTGTTTCCTCCAGCATCTTCACAAGGTCCTTTGCTGTTGTTCTGGGATGGATTTTCACTTTTCGACCCAAAGTACGTTCATCTCTAGGAGAGAGAACGCGTCTCCTTCCTGAGCGGTATGACGCCTACGTGGTCCCATGGTGTTTATACTTGCGTACTATTGTTTCTACAGATGAGCGAGGTACCTTCAGGCGTTTGGAAATTGCTCCCAAGGAGGAACCAGACTTGTGGAGGTCTACATTTTTTTCTGAGGTCTTGGCTGATTTCCTTTGCTTTTCCCATGGAGTCAAGCAAAGAGGCACTGAGTTTGAAGGTAGGCCTTGAAATACATCTACAGGTACACCTCCAATTGACTCAAAGGATGTCAATTAGCCTATCACAAGCTTCTAAAGCCAAGACATCATTTTCGGGAATTTTACAAACTGTTTAAAGGCACAGCCAACTTTGTGTATGTAAACTTCTGGCCCACTGAATTTGTGATACAGTGAATTATAAATGAAATAATCCCTCTGTAAACAATTGTTGGAAAAATGACTTGTGTCATGCACAAAGTAGATGTCCTAACCGACTGCCAAAACTATTGTTTGTTAGCAAGAAATGTGGGGAGGGGTTGACAAACAGGTTTTAATGACTCCAGCCTAAGTGGATGGAAACTTACGACTTCAACTATATGTACCATTTCAAACTGGGAAACGAATTGCACTGTAGTACCCTTCCCTGGTGGTCTAGTGGTTAGGATTCGCTCTCACCGCCCGGTTCAGTGGGAACTACTCTTTTGCTACATGTTTACTTGTGCAACCTGTCACAATGAATATAGAAGGTTATCGCACATATGTACCAGCTCACACTGGGAACCGATTTGCACTGTAGTACCCTTCCCTGGTGGTCTAGTGGTTAGGATTTGGCGCTCTCACCGCCGCGGCCCGGGTTCGATCCCCGGTCAGGGAACTACTCTTTTGCTACATGTTTACTTGTGCAACCTGTCACAATGAATATAGAAGGTTATCGCACATATGTACCAGCTCACACTGGGAACCGATTTGCACTGTAGTACCCTTCCCTGGTGGTCTAGTGGTTAGGATTCGGCAGCAAAACTAGGTTATTGCAAAAACTAGGATCTTTGTCCCCAAACTGTAGTATGGCTTTTTTATGGCGGTTTTGGAGCAGTAGCTTCTTCCTTGCTGAGCGGCCTCTCGGGGTATGTCGATATAGGACTCGATTGCCTGTGGATATAGACCATTTTGTACCTGTTTCCTCCAGCATCTTCACAAGGTCCTTTGCTGTTGTTCTGGGATGGATTTTCACTTTTCGACCCAAAGTCGTTCATCTCTCTAGGAGAGAGAACGCGTCTCCTTCCTGAGCGGTATGACGCCTGCGTGGTCCCATGGTGTTTATACTTGCGTACTATTGTTTCTACAGATGAGCGAGGTACCTTCAGGCGTTTGGAAATTGCTCCCAAGGAGGAACCAGACTTGTGGAGGTCTACATTTTTTTCTGAGGTCTTGGCTGATTTCCTTTGCTTTTCCCATGGAGTCAAGCAAAGAGGCACTGAGTTTGAAGGTAGGCCTTGAAATACATCTACAGGTACACCTCCAATTGACTCAAAGGATGTCAATTAGCCTATCAGAAGCTTCTAAAGCCATGACATCATTTTCGGGAATTTTACAAACTGTTTAAAGGCACAGCCAACTTTGTGTATGTAAACTTCTGGCCCACTGAATTTGTGATACAGTGAATTATAAGTGAAATAATCCCAATGTAAACAATTGTTGGAAAAATGACTTGTGTCATGCACAAAGTAGATGTCCTAACCGTCTGCCAAAACTATCGTTTGTTAGCAAGAAATGTGGGGAGGGGTTGACAAACAGGTTTTAATGACTCCAGCCTAAGTGGATGGAAACTTACGACTTCAACTATATGTACCATTTCAAACTGGGAATCGAATTGCACTGTAGTACCCTTCCCTGGTGGTCTAGTGGTTAGGATTCGGTGCTCTCACCGCCGCTGCCCGGGTTCGATTCCCGGTCAGGGAACTACTCTATTGCTACATGTTTACTTGTACAACCTGTCACAATGAATATAGAAGGTTATCACACATATGTACCAGCTCACACTTGGAACCGATTTGCACTGTCGTACCCTTCCCTGGTGGTCTAGTGGTTAGGATTCGGTGCTCTCACCGCCGCGGCCCGGGTTCGATTCCCGGTCAGGGAACTACTCTTTTGCTACATCTTTACTTGTACAACCTGTCACAATGAATATAGAAGGTTATCGCACATATGTATCAGCTCACACTGAGAACCAATTTGCACTGTATTATCCCTCCCTGGTGGTCTAGTGGTTAGGATTCGGCGCTCTCACCGCCGTGGCCCGGGTTCGATTCCCGGTCAGGGAAATAGTCTATGCTCCTTGTTTACTTGTGCAACCTGTCACTATGAATTTAGTAGGTTGTCGCACATATGTACCACTTCAAATTGCAAACCGATTTGCCCTGCTGTGTCCTTCCCAGATGTTCTAGTGGTGCACTAGACCCTCCTGCAGCAAAGCAACCCCACAACATGATGGTGTTCTTCGGCTTGAAATCCTCACCTTTTCCCTCCAAACATAACAATGGTCATTATGGCCAAACAGTTCGATTTTTGTTTCATCAGACCAGAGGACATTTCTCCAAAAACTAGGATCTTTGTCCCCAAACTGTAGTATGGCTTTTTTATGGCGGTTTTGGAGCAGTAGCTTCTTCCTTGCAGAGGAAGGAGCTTCCTTACATTTCAAACTGGGAAACGAATTGCACTGTAGTACCCTTCCCTGGTGGTCTAGTGGTTAGGATTCGGCGCTCTCACCGCCGCGGCCCGGGTTTGACTCCCGATTTCCACTGTAGTACCCTTCCCTGGTGGTTCGACTCCCAGTTCGACTCCCGATTTGCACTGTAGTACCCTTCCCTGGTGGTCTAGTGGTTAGGATTCGGCGCTCTCACCGCTGCGGCCCGGGTTTGATTCATGGTCAGGGAACTAATCTTTTGCTACATGTTTACTTGTACAACCTGTCACAATGAATATAGAAGGTTATCGCACATATGTACCAGCTCACACTTGGAACCGATTTGCACTGTCGTACCCTTCCCTGGTGGTCTAGTGGTTAGGATTTGGCGCTCTCACCGCCACGGCCCGGGTTCGATTCCCGGTCAGGGAACTACTCTTTTGCTACATCTTTACTTCTACAACCTGTCACAATGAATATAGAAGGTTATCGCACATATGTACCAGCTCACACTGAGAACCAATTTGCACTGTATTATCCTTCCCTGGTGGTCTAGTGGTTAGGATTCGGCGCTCTCACCGCCGCAGCCTGGGTTCGATTCCCGGTCAGGGAAATAGTCTATGCTCCTTGTTTACTTGTGCAACCTGTCACTATGAATTTAGTAGGTTGTCGTACATATGTACCACTTCAAATTGCGAACCGATTTGCACTGCAGTGTCCTTCCCAGGTGTTCTAGTGGTGCACCAGACCCTCCTGCAGCAAAGCACCCCCACAACATGATGGTGTTCTTCGGCTTGAAAGCCTCCCCCTTTTCCCTCCAAACATAACAATGGTCATTATGGCCAAACAGTTCGATTTTTGTTTCATCAGACCAGAGGACATTTCTCCAAAAACTAGGATCTTTGTCCCCAAACTGTAGTATGGCTTTTTTATGGCGGTTTTGGAGCAGTAGCTTCTTCCTTGCTGAGCGGCCTCTCGGGGTATGTCGATATAGGACTCGTTTGCCTGTGGATATAGACCATTTTGTACCTGTTTCCTCCAGCATCTTCACAAGGTCCTTTGCTGTTGTTCTGGGATGGATTTGCACTTTTCGACCCAAAGTACGTTCATCTCTAGGAGAGAGAACGCGTCTCCTTCCTGAGCGGTATGACGCCTGCGTGGTCCCATGGTGTTTATACTTGCGTACTATTGTTTCTACAGATGAGCGAGGTACCTTCAGGCGTTTGGAAATTGCTCCCAAGGAGGAACCAGACTTGTGGAGATCTACATTTTTTTCTGAGGTCTTGGCTGATTTCCTTTGCTTTTCCCATGGAGTCAAGCAAAGAGGCACTGAGTTTGAAGGTAGGCCTTGAAATACATCTACAGGTACACCTCCAATTGACTCAAAGGATGTCAATTAGCCTATCAGAAGCTTCTAAAGCCATGACATCATTTTCGGGAATTTTACAAACTGTTTAAAGGCACAGCCAACTTAGTGTATGTAAACTTCTGGCCCACTGAATTTGTGATACAGTGAATTATAAGTGAAATAATCCCTCTGTAAACAATTGTTGGAAAAATTACTTGTGTGTCATGCACAAAGTAGATGTCCTAACCGACTGCCAAAACTATCGTTTGTTAGCAAGTAATGTGTGGAGGGGTTGACAAACAGGTTTTAATGACTCCAGCCAAAGTGGATGGAAACTTACGACTTCAACTATATGTACCATTTCAAACTGGGAAACGAATTGCACTGTAGTACCCTTCCCTGGTGGTCTAGTGGTTAGGATTCGATTCCCGGTCAGTGAACTGCTCTTTTGCTACATGTTTACGTGTGCAACCTGTCACAATGAATATAGAAGGTTATCGCACATATGTACCAGCTCACACTGGGAACCGATTTGAAATGTTATACCCTTCCCTGGTGGTCTAGTGGTTAGGATTCGGCGCTCTCACCGCCGCGGCCCGGGTTTGACTCCCGAACTTCCACTGTTTAGTACAACCTTCCCTGAATGGTTCGACTATGTACCAGTTCGACTCCCGATTTGCACTGTAGTACCCTTCCCTGGTGGTCTAGTGGTTAGGATTCGGCGCGCACCGCTGCGGCCCGGGTTTGATTCATGGTCAGGGAACTAATCTTTTGCTACATGTTTACTTGTACAACCTGTCACAATGAATATAGAAGGTTATCGCACATATGTACCAGCTCACACTTGGAACCGATTTGCACTGTCGTACCCTTCCCTGGTGGTCTAGTGGTTAGGATTTGGCGCTCTCACCGCCACGGCCCCCTGGTGGTTCGATTCCCCGGTCAGGGAACTACTCTTTTGCTACATCTTTACTTCTACAACCTGTCACAATGAATATAGAAGGTTATCGCACATATGTACCAGCTCACACTGAGAACCAATTTGCACTGTATTATCCTTCCCTGGTGGTCTAGTGGTTAGGATTTGGCGCTCTCACCGCCGCAGCCTGGGTTCGATTCCCGGTCAGGGAAATAGTCTATGCTCCTTGTTTACTTGTGCAACCTGTCACTATGAATTTAGTAGGTTGTCGTACATATGTACCACTTCAAATTGCGAACCGATTTGCACTGCAGTGTCCTTCCCAGGTGTTCTAGTGGTGCACCAGACCCTCCTGCAGCAAAGCACCCCCACAACATGATGGTGTTCTTCGGCTTGAAAGCCTCCCCCTTTTCCCTCCAAACATAACAATGGTCATTATGGCCAAACAGTTCGATTTTTGTTTCATCAGACCAGAGGACATTTCTCCAAAAACTAGGATCTTTGTCCCCAAACTGTAGTATGGCTTTTTTATGGCGGTTTTGGAGCAGTAGCTTCTTCCTTGCTGAGCGGCCTCTCGGGGTATGTCGATATAGGACTCGTTTGCCTGTGGATATAGACCATTTTGTACCTGTTTCCTCCAGCATCTTCACAAGGTCCTTTGCTGTTGTTCTGGGATGGATTTGCACTTTTCGACCCAAAGTACGTTCATCTCTAGGAGAGAGAACGCGTCTCCTTCCTGAGCGGTATGACGCCTGCGTGGTCCCATGGTGTTTATACTTGCGTACTATTGTTTCTACAGATGAGCGAGGTACCTTCAGGCGTTTGGAAATTGCTCCCAAGGAGGAACCAGACTTGTGGAGATCTACATTTTTTTCTGAGGTCTTGGCTGATTTCCTTTGCTTTTCCCATGGAGTCAAGCAAAGAGGCACTGAGTTTGAAGGTAGGCCTTGAAATACATCTACAGGTACACCTCCAATTGACTCAAAGGATGTCAATTAGCCTATCAGAAGCTTCTAAAGCCATGACATCATTTTCGGGAATTTTACAAACTGTTTAAAGGCACAGCCAACTTAGTGTATGTAAACTTCTGGCCCACTGAATTTGTGATACAGTGAATTATAAGTGAAATAATCCCTCTGTAAACAATTGTTGGAAAAATTACTTGTGTCATGCACAAAGTAGATGTCCTAACCGACTGCCAAAACTATCGTTTGTTAGCAAGAAATGTGTGGAGGGGTTGACAAACAGGTTTTAATGACTCCAGCCTAAGTGGATGGAAACTTACGACTTCAACTATATGTACCATTTCAAACTGGGAAACGAATTGCACTGTAGTACCCTTCCCTGGTGGTCTAGTGGTTAGGATTCGATTCCCGGTCAGTGAACTGCTCTTTTGCTACATGTTTACGTGTGCAACCTGTCAACCTGTCACAATGAATATAGAAGGTTATCGCACATATGTACCAGCTCACACTGGGAACCGATTTGAAATGTTATACCCTTCCCTGGTGGTCTAGTGGTTAGGATTTGGCGCTCTCACCGCCGCGGCCCGGGTTCGATCCCCGGTCAGGGAACTACTCTTTTGCTACATGTTTACTTGTGCAACCTGTCACAATGAATATAGAAGGTTATCGCACATATGTACCAGCTCACACTGGGAACCGATTTGCACTGTAGTACCCTTCCCTGGTGGTCTAGTGGTTAGGATTCGGTGCAAAAACTAGGTTATTGCAAAAACTAGGATCTTTGTCCCCAAACTGTAGTATGGCTTTTTTATGGCGGTTTTGGAGCAGTAGCTTCTTCCTTGCTGAGCGGCCTCTCGGGATGTCGATATAGGACTCGATTGCCTGTGGATATAGACCATTTAGTACCTGTTTCCTCCAGCATCTTCACAAGGTCCTTTGCTGTTGTTCTGGGATGGATTTTCACTTTTCGACCCAAAGTACGTTCATCTCTAGGAGAGAGAATGCGTCTCCTTCCTGAGCGGTATGACGCCTACGTGGTCCCATGGTGTTTATACTTGTACTATTGTTTCTACAGATGAGCGAGGTACCTTCAGGCGTTTGGAAATTGCTCCCAAGGAGGAACCAGACTTGTGGAGGTCTACATTTTTTCTGAGGTCTTGGCTGATTTCCTTTGCTTTTCCCATGGAGTCAAGCAAAGAGGCACTGAGTTTGAAGGTAGGCCTTGAAATACATCTACAGGTACACCTCCAATTGACTCAAAGGATGTCAATTAGCCTATCACAAGCTTCTAAAGCCAAGACATCATTTTCGGGAATTTTACAAACTGTTTAAAGGCACAGCCAACTTTGTGTATGTAAACTTCTGGCCCACTGAATTTGTGATACAGTGAATTATAAGTGAAATAATCCCTCTGTAAACAATTGTTGGAAAAATGACTTGTGTCATGCACAAAGTAGATGTCCTAACCGACTGCCAAAACTATTGTTTGTTAGCAAGAAATGTGGGGAGGGGTTGACAAACAGGTTTTAATGACTCCAGCCTAAGTGGATGGAAACTTACGACTTCAACTATATGTACCATTTCAAACTGGGAAACGAATTGCACTGTAGTACCCTTCCCTGGTGGTCTAGTGGTTAGGATTCGATTCCCAGGGAACTACAGTTTACTTGTGCAACCTGTCAGAATATGTTATCCAGTCCCCAAAAACCCAGTCTCTGTCTTACTGTCCCGAGGATCCCACTCCAGTTCCCACACTGGGAACCGATTTGCACTGTAGCACCCTTCCCTGGTGGTCTAGTGGTTAGGATTCGGCGCTCTCACCGCTGCGGCCCTGGTTCGATCCCCGGTCAGGGAACTACTCTTTTGCTACATGTTTACTTGTGCAACCTGTCACAATGAATATAGAAGGTTATCGCACATATGTACCAGCTCACACTGGGAACCGATTTGCACTGTAGTACCCTTCCCTGGTGGTCTAGTGGTTAGGATTCGGAAAAACTAGGTTTCTGCAAAAACTAGGATCTTTGTCCCCAAACTGTAGTATGGCTTTTTTATGGCGGTTTTGGAGCAGTAGCTTCTTCCTTGCTGAGCGGCCTCTCGGGGTATGTCGATATAGGACTCGATTGCCTGTGGATATAGACCATTTAGTACCTGTTTCCTCCAGCATCTTCACAAGGTCCTTTGCTGTTGTTCTGGGATGGATTTTCACTTTTCGACCCAAAGTACGTTCATCTCTAGGAGAGAGAACGCGTCTCCTTCCTGAGCAGTATGACGCCTGGTCCCATGGTGTTTATACTTGCGTACTATTGTTTCTACAGATGAGCGAGGTACCTTCAGGCGTTTGGAAATTGCTCCCAAGGAGGAACCAGACTTGTGGAGGTCTACATTTTTTTCTGAGGTCTTGGCTGATTTCCTTTGCTTTTCCCATGGAGTCAAGCAAAGAGGCACTGAGTTTGAAGGTAGGCCTTGAAATACATCTACAGGTACACCTCCAATTGACTCAAAGGATGTCAATTAGCCTATCAGAAGCTTCTAAAGCCATGACATCATTTTCGGGAATTTTACAAACTGTTTAAAGGCACAGCCAACTTTGTGTATGTAAACTTCTGGCCCACTGAATTTGTGATACAGTGAATTATAAATGAAATAATCCCTCTGTAAACAATTGTTGGAAAAATGACTTGTGTCATGCACAAAGTAGATGTCCTAACCGACTGCCAAAACTATTGTTTGTTAGCAAGAAATGTGGGGAGGGGTTGACAAACAGGTTTTAATGACTCCAGCCTAAGTGGATGGAAACTTACGACTTCAACTATATGTACCATTTCAAACTGGGAAACGAATTGCACTGTAGTACCCTTCCCTGGTGGTCTAGTGGTTAGGATTCGATTCCCCGTCAGGGAACTGCTCTTTTTTGCTACATGTTTACGTGTGCAACCTGTCACAATGAATATAGAAGGTTATCGCACATATGTACCAGCTCACACTGGGAACCCATTTGCACTGTTGTACCCTTCCCTTGTGGTCGTTTGTTAGCAAGAAATGTGTAGAGGGGTTGACAAACAGGTTTTAATGACTCAAGTTTAAGTGGATGGAAACTTAGACTTCAACTATATGTACCATTTCAAACTGGGAAACCGAATTGCACTGTAGTACCCTTCCCTGGTGGTCTAGTGGTTAGGATTCGGCGCTCTCACCGCCGCGGCCCAGGTTTGTGCGACTCCCGATTTCCACTGGTACCCTTTCCTGGTGGTTCGACTCCCGATTTGCACTGTAGTACTCTTCCCTGGTGGTCTAGTGGTTAGGATTAGGCGCTCTCACCGCCGGTCCCGGGTTTGATTCCTGTTCAGGGAACTACTCTTTTGCTACATGTTTACTTGTACAACCTGTCACAATGAATACAGAATGTTATCGCACATATGTACCAGCTCACACTTGGAACCGATTTGCACTGTCGTACCCTTCCCTGGTGGTCTAGTGGTTAGGATTCGGCGCTCCCACCGCCGCGGCCCTGGTTCGATTCCCGGTCAGGTAACTACTCTATTGCTACATGTTTACTTGTACAACCTGTCACAATGAATATAGAAGGTTATCGCACATATGTACCAGCTCACACTTGGAACCGATTCGCACTGTCGTACCCTTCCCTGGTGGTCTAGTGGTTAGGATTCGGCGCTCTCACCGCTGCGGCCCGGGTTCGATTCCCGGTCAGGGAACTACTCTATTGCTACATGTTTACTTGTACAACCTGTCACAATGAATATAGAAGGTTATCGCACATATGTACCAGCTCACACTTGGAACCGATTTGCACTGTAGTACCCTTCCCTGGTGGTCTAGTGGTTAGGATTCGGCGCTCTCACCGCCGCGGCCCGGGTTCGATCCCCGGTCAGGGAACTACTATTTTGCTACATGTTTACTTGTGCAACCTGTCATAATGAATATAGAAGGTTATCGCACATATGTACCAGCTCACACTGGGAACCGATTTGCACTGTAGTACCCTTCCCTGGTGGTCTAGTGGTTAGGATTCGGCGCAAAAACTAGGTTATTGCAAAAACTAGGATCTTTGTCCCCAAACTGTAGTATGGCTTTTTTATGGCGGTTTTGGAGCAGTAGCTTCTTCCTTGCTGAGCGGCCTCTCGGGGTATGTCGATATAGGACTCGTTTGCCTGTGGATATAGACCATTTTGTACCTGTTTCCTCCAGCATCTTCACAAGGTCCTTTGCTGTTGTTCAGGGATGGATTTGCACTTTTCGACCCAAAGTACGTTCATCTCTAGGAGAGAGAGAAAGCGTCTCCTTCCTGAGCGGTATGACACCTGCGTCATACCATGGTGTTTATACTTGCGTACTATTGTTTCTACAGATGAGCGAGGTACCTTCAGGCGTTTGGAAATTGCTCCCAAGGAGGAACCAGACTTGTGGAGGTCTACATTTTTTTTCTGAGGTCTTCCCTGATTTCCTTTGCTTTTCCCATGGAGTCAAGCAAAGAGGCACTGAGTTTGAAGGTAGGCCTTGAAATACATCTACAGGTACACCTCCAATTGACTCAAAGGATGTCAATTAGCCTATCAGAAGCTTCTAAAGCCATGACATCATTTTCGGGAATTTTACAAACTGTTTAAAGGCACAGCCAACTTAGTGTATGTAAACTTCTGGCCCACTGAATTTGTGATGCAGTGAATTATAAGTGAAATAATCCCTCTGTAAACAATTGTTGGAAAAATTACTTGTGTCATGCACAAAGTAGATGTCCTAACCGACTGCCAAAACTATCGTTTGTTAGCAAGAAATGTGTGGAGGGGTTGACAAACAGGTTTTAATGACTCCAGCCAAAGTGGATGGAAACTTACGACTTCAACTATATGTACCATTTCAAACTGGGAAACGAATTGCACTGTAGTACCCTTCCCTGGTGGTCTAGTGGTTAGGATTCGCTCTCACCGCCGCGGCCCGGGTTCGAGGGAACTCTCTTTTGACATTTTACCAACCTGTCACAATGAATACCCTTCCAGCTCACACTTGGTTGCACTGTTCTAGTGGTTAGGATTCGGCTCCCAGTTCACACTTGGAACCGATTTGCACTGTCATACCCTTCCCTGGTGGTCTAGTGGTTAGGATTCGGCGCTCTCACCGCCGCGGCCCGGGTTCGATTCCCGGTCAGGGAACTACTCTTTTGCTACATGTTTACTTGTACAACCTGTCACAATGAATATAGAAGGTTATCGCACATATGTACCAGCTCACACTGAGAACCAATTTGCACTGTATTATCCTTCCCTGGTGGTCTAGTGGTTAGGATTCGGCGCTCTCACCGCCGCGGCCCGGGTTCGATTCCCGGTCAGGGAAATAGTCTATGCTCCTTGTTTACTTGTGCAACCTGTCACTATGAATTTAGTAGGTTGTCGCACATATGTACCACTTCAAATTGCAAACCGATTTGCCCTGCAGTGTCCTTCCCAGGTGTTCTAGTGGTGCACCAGACCCTCCTGCAGCAAAGCACCCCCACAACATGATGGTGTTCTTCGGCTTGAAAGCCTCCCCTTTTCCCTCCAAACATAACAATGGTCATTATGGCCAAACAGTTCGATTTTTGTTTCATCAGACCAGAGGACATTTCTCCAAAAACTAGGATCTTTGTCCCCAAACTGTAGTATGGCTTTTTTATGGCGGTTTTGGAGCAGTAGCTTCTTCCTTGCTGAGCGGCCTCTCGGGGTATGTCGATATAGGACTCGTTTGCCTGTGGATATAGACCATTTTGTACCTGTTTCCTCCAGCATCTTCACAAGGTCCTTTGCTGTTGTTCTGGGATGGATTTGCACTTTTCGACCCAAAGTACGTTCATCTCTAGGAGAGAGAACGCGTCTCCTTCCTGAGCGGTATGACGCCTGCGTGGTCCCATGGTGTTTATACTTGCGTACTATTGTTTCTACAGATGAGCTAGGTACCTTCAGGCGTTTGGAAATTGCTCCCAAGGAGGAACCAGACTTGTGGAGGTCTACATTTTTTTCTGAGGTCTTGGCTGATTTCCTTTGCTTTTCCCATGGAGTCAAGCAAAGAGGCACTGAGTTTGAAGGTAGACCTTGAAATACATCTACAGTTACACCTCCAATTGACTCAAAGGATGTCAATAAGCCTATCAGAAGCTTCTAAAGCCATGACATCATTTTCGGGAATTTTACAAACTGTTTAAAGGCACAGCCAACTTTGTGTATGTAAACTTCTGGCCCACTGAATTTGTGATACAGTGAATTATAAGTGAAATAATCCCTCTGTAAACAATTGTTGGAAAAATTACTTGTGTCATGCACAAAGTAGATGTCCTAACCGACTGCCAAAACTATCGTTTGTTAGCAAGAAATGTGTGGAGGGGTTGACAAACAGGTTTTAATGACTCCAGCCTAAGTGGATGGAAACTTACGACTTCAACTATATGTACCATTTCAAACTGGGAAACGAATTGCACTGTAGTACCCTTCCCTGGTGGTCTAGTGGTTAGGATTCGGCGCTCTCACCGCCGCGGCCCAGGTTTGACTCATGATTTCCACTGTAGTACCCTTTCCTGGTGGTTCGACTCCCAGTTCGACTCCTGATTTGCACTGTAGTACCCTTCCCTGGTGGTCTAGTGGTTAGGATTCGGCGCTCTCACCGCCGCGTCCCGGGTTTGATTCCTGGTCAGGGAACTACTCTTTTGCTACATGTTTACTTGTACAACCTGTCACAATGAATACAGAAGGTTATCGCACATATGTACCAGCTCACACTTGGAACCGATTTGCACTGTCGTACCCTTCCCTGGTGGTCTAGTGGTTAGGATTCGGCGCTCTCACCGCTGCGGCCCGGGTTCGATTCCCGGTCAGGGAACTACTCTATTGCTACATGTTTACTTGTACAACCTGTCACAATGAATATAGAAGGTTATCGCACATATGTACCAGCTCACACTTGGAACCGATTTGCACTGTAGTACCCTTCCCTGGTGGTCTAGTGGTTAGGATTCGGTGCTCTCACCGCCGCGGCAGCAAAGCGATCCCGGTCAGGGAACTACTCTTTTGCTACATGTTTACTTGTGCAACCTGTCACAATGAATATAGAAGGTTATCGCACATATGTACCAGCTCACACTGGGAACCGATTTGCACTGTAGTACCCTTCCCTGGTGGTCTAGTGGTTAGGATTCGGACGCAAAAACTAGGTTATTGCAAAAACTAGGATCTTTGTCCCCAAACTGTAGTATGGCTTTTTTATGGCGGTTTTGGAGCAGTAGCTTCTTCCTTGCTGAGCGGCCTCTCGGGGTATGTCGATATAGGACTCGTTTGCCTGTGGATATAGACCATTTTGTACCTGTTTCCTCCAGCATCTTCACAAGGTCCTTTGCTGTTGTTCAGGGATGGATTTGCACTTTTCGACCCAAAGTACGTTCATCTCTAGGAGAGAGAAAGCGTCTCCTTCCTGAGCGGTATGACGCCTGCGTGGTACCATGGTGTTTATACTTGCGTACTATTGTTTCTACAGATGAGCGAGGTACCTTCAGGCGTTTGGAAATTGCTCCCAAGGAGGAACCAGACTTGTGGAGGTCTACATTTTTTTCTGAGGTCTTGGCTGATTTCCTTTGCTTTTCCCATGGAGTCAAGCAAAGAGGCACTGAGTTTGAAGGTAGGCCTTGAAATACATCTACAGGTACACCTCCAATTGACTCAAAGGATGTCAATTAGCCTATCAGAAGTTTCTAAAGCCATGACATCATTTTCAGGAATTTTACAAACTGTTTAAAGGCACAGCCAACTTAGTGTATGTAAACTTCTGGCCCACTGAATTTGTGATACAGTGAATTATAAGTGAAATAATCCCTCTGTAAACAATTGTTGGAAAAATTACTTGTGTCATGCACAAAGCAGATGTCCTAACCGACTGCCAAGACTATCGTTTGTTAGCAAAAAATGTGTGGAGGTTGACAAACAGGTTTTAATGACTCCAGCCTAAGTGGATGGAAACTTACGACTTCAACTATATGTACCATTTCAAACTGGGAAACGAATTGCACTGTAGTACCCTTCCCTGGTAGTCTAGTGGTTAGGATTCGGTGCTCTCACCGCTGCGGCCCGGGTTCGATTCCCGGTCAGGGAACTACTCTTTTGCTACATGTTTACTTGTACAACCTGTCACAATGAATATAGAAGGTTATCGCACATATGTACCAGCTCACACTGAGAACCAATTTGCACTGTATTATCCTTCCCTGGTGGTCTAGTGGTTAGGATTCGGCGCTCTCACCGCCGCAGCCTGGGTTCGATTCCCGGACAGGGAAATAGTCTATGCTCCTTGTTTACTTGTGCAACCTGTCACTATGAATTTAGTAGGTTGTCGCACATATGTACCACTTCAAATTGCAAACCGATTTGCCCTGCTGTGTCCTTCCCAGGTGTTCTAGTGGTGCACTAGACCCTCCTGCAGCAAAGCAACCCCACAACATGATGGTGTTCTTCGGCTTGAAATCCTCACCTTTTCCCTCCAAACATAACAATGGTCATTATGGCCAAACAGTTCGATTTTTGTTTCATCAGACCAGAGGACATTTCTCCAAAAACTAGGATCTTTGTCCCCAAACTGTAGTATGGCTTTTTTATGGCGGTTTTGGAGCAGTAGCTTCTTCCTTGCAGAGGAAGGAGCTTCCTTGCATTTCAAACTGGGAAACGAATTGCACTGTAGTACCCTTCCCTGGTGGTCTAGTGGTTAGGATTCGGCGCTCTCACCGCCGTGGCCCGGGTTCGACTCCAGATTTCCACTGTAGTACCCTTCCCTGGTGGTTCGACTCCCAGTTCGACTCCCGATTTGCACTGTAGTACCCTTCCCTGGTGGTCTAGTGGTTAGGATTCGGCGCTCTCACCGCTGCAGCCCGGGTTCGATTCACGGTCAGGGAACTACTCTTTTGCTTGTTTACTTGTACAACCTGTCACAATGAATATAGAAGGTTATCGCACATATGTACCAGCTCACACTTGGAACCGATTTGCACTGTCGTACCCTTCCCTGGTGGTCTAGTGGTTAGGATTCGGCGCTCTCACCGCCGCGGCCCGGGTTCGATTCCTGGTCAGGGAACTACTCTTTTGCTACATCTTTACTTCTACAACCTGTCACAATGAATATAGAAGGTTATCGCACATATGTACCAGCTCACACTGAGAACCAATTTGCACTGTATTATCCTTCCCTGGTGGTCTAGTGGTTAGGATTTGGCGCTCTCACCGCCGCGGCTCGGGTTCGATTCCCGGTCAGGGAAATAGTCTATGCTCCTTTTTTACTTGTGCAACCTGTCACTATGAATTTAGTAGGTTGTCGCACATATGTACCACTTCAAATTGCAAACCGATTTGCCCTGCAGTGTCCTTCCCAGGTGTTCTAGTGGTGCACCAGACCCTCCTGCAGCAAAGCACCCCCACAACATGATGGTGTTCTTCGGCTTGAAAGCCTCCGCCTTTTCCCTCCAAACATAACAATGGTCATTATGGCCAAACAGTTCGATTTTTGTTTCATCAGACCAGAGGACATTTCTCCAAAAACTAGGATCTTTGTCCCCAAACTGTAGTATGGCTTTTTTATGGCGGTTTTGGAGCAGTAGCTTCTTCCTTGCTGAGCGGCCTCTCGGGGTATGTCGATATAGGACTCGTTTGCCTGTGGATATAGACCATTTTGTACCTGTTTCCTCCAGCATCTTCACAAGGTCCTTTGCTGTTGTTCTGGGATGGATTTGCACTTTTCGACCCAAAGTACGTTCATCTCTAGGAGAGAGAACGCGTCTCCTTCCTGAGCGGTATGACGCCTGCGTGGTCCCATGGTGTTTATACTTGCGTACTATTGTTTCTACAGATGAGCGAGGTACCTTCAGGCGTTTGGAAATTGCTCCCAAGGAGGAACCAGACTTGTGGAGGTCTACATTTTTTTCTGAGGTCTTGGCTGATTTCCTTTGCTTTTCCCATGGAGTCAAGCAAAGAGGCACTGAGTTTGAAGGTAGGCCTTGAAATACATCTACAGGTACACCTCCAATTGACTCAAAGGATGTCAATTAGCCTATCAGAAGCTTCTAAAGCCATGACATCATTTTCGGGAATTTTACAAACTGTTTAAAGGCACAGCCAACTTTGTGTATGTAAACTTCTGGCCCACTGAATTTGTGATACAGTGAATTATAAGTGAAATAATCCCTCTGTAAACAATTGTTGGAAAAATGACTTGTGTCATGCACAAAGTAGATGTCCTAACCGACTGCCAAAACTATCGTTTGTTAGCAAGAAATGTGGGAGGGGTTGACAAACAGGTTTTAATGACTCCAGCCTAAGTGGATGGAAACTTACGACTTCAACTATATGTACCATTTCAAACTGGGAAACGAATTGCACTGTAGTACCCTTCCCTGGTGGTCTAGTGGTTAGTGGGTTAGGATTCGGCGCTCTCACCGCCGCGGCCCGGGTTCGATTCCCGGTCAGGGAACTACTCTTTTGCTACATGTTTACTTGTACAACCTGTCACAATGAATATAGAAGGTTATCGCACATATGTACCAGCTCACACTGAGAACCAATTTGCACTGTATTATCCTTCCCTGGTGGTCTAGTGGTTAGGATTCGGCGCTCTCACCGCCGCAGCCTGGGTTCGATTCCCGGACAGGGAAATAGTCTATGCTCCTTGTTTACTTGTGCAACCTGTCACTATGAATTTAGTAGGTTGTCGCACATATGTACCACTTCAAATTGCAAACCGATTTGCCCTGCTGTGTCCTTCCCAGGTGTTCTAGTGGTGCACTAGACCCTCCTGCAGCAAAGCAACCCCACAACATGATGGTGTTCTTCGGCTTGAAATCCTCACCTTTTCCCTCCAAACATAACAATGGTCATTATGGCCAAACAGTTCGATTTTTGTTTCATCAGACCAGAGGACATTTCTCCAAAAACTAGGATCTTTGTCCCCAAACTGTAGTATGGCTTTTTTATGGCGGTTTTGGAGCAGTAGCTTCTTCCTTGCAGAGGAAGGAGCTTCCTTGCATTTCAAACTGGGAAACGAATTGCATTGTAGTACCCTTCCCTGGTGGTCTAGTGGTTAGGATTCGGCGCTCTCACCGCCGTGGCCCGGGTTCGACTCCAGATTTCCACTGTAGTACCCTTCCCTGGTGGTTCGACTCCCAGTTCGACTCCCGATTTGCACTGTAGTACCCTTCCCTGGTGGTCTAGTGGTTAGGATTCGGCGCTCTCACCGCTGCAGCCCGGGTTCGATTCACGGTCAGGGAACTACTCTTTTGCTACATGTTTACTTGTACAACCTGTCACAATGAATATAGAAGGTTATCGCACATATGTACCAGCTCACACTTGGAACCGATTTGCACTGTCGTACCCTTCCCTGGTGGTCTAGTGGCTAGGATTCGGCGCTCTCACCGCCGCGGCCCGGGTTCGATTCCTGGTCAGGGAACTACTCTTTTGCTACATCTTTACTTCTACAACCTGTCACAATGAATATAGAAGGTTATCGCACATATGTACCAGCTCACACTGAGAACCAATTTGCACTGTATTATCCTTCCCTGGTGGTCTAGTGGTTAGGATTTGGCGCTCTCACCGCTGCGGCTCGGGTTCGATTCCCGGTCAGGGAAATAGTCTATGCTCCTTTTTTACTTGTGCAACCTGTCACTATGAATTTAGTAGGTTGTCGCACATATGTACCACTTCAAATTGCAAACCGATTTGCCCTGCAGTGTCCTTCCCAGGTGTTCTAGTGGTGCACCAGACCCTCCTGCAGCAAAGCACCCCCACAACATGATGGTGTTCTTCGGCTTGAAAGCCTCCCCCTTTTCCCTCCAAACATAACAATGGTCATTATGGCCAAACAGTTCGATTTTTGTTTCATCAGACCAGAGGACATTTCTCCAAAAACTAGGATCTTTGTCCCCAAACTGTAGTATGGCTTTTTTATGGCGGTTTTGGAGCAGTAGCTTCTTCCTTGCTGAGCGGCCTCTCGGGGTATGTCGATATAGGACTCGTTTGCCTGTGGATATAGACCATTTTGTACCTGTTTCCTCCAGCATCTTCACAAGGTCCTTTGCTTTTGTTCTGGGATGGATTTGCACTTTTCGACCCAAAGTACGTTCATCTCTAGGAGAGAGAACGCGTCTCCTTCCTGAGCGGTATGACGCCTGCGTGGTCCCATGGTGTTTATACTTGCGTACTATTGTTTCTACAGATGAGCGAGGTACCTTCAGGCGTTTGGAAATTGCTCCCAAGGAGGAACGAGACTTGTGGAGATCTACATTTTTTTCTGAGGTCTTGGCTGATTTCCTTTGCTTTTCCCATGGAGTCAAGCAAAGAGGCACTGAGTTTAAAGGTAGGCCTTGAAATACATCTACAGGTACACCTCCAATTGACTCAAAGGATGTCAATTAGCCTATCAGAAGCTTCTAAAGCCAAGACATCATTTTCGGGAATTTTACAAACTGTTTAAAGGCACAGCCAACTTTGTGTATGTAAACTTCTGGCCCACTGAATTTGTGATACAGTGAATTATAAGTGAAATAATCCCTCTGTAAACAATTGTTGGAAAAATGACTTGTGTCATGCACAAAGTAGATGTCCTAACCGACTGCCAAAACTATTGTTTGTTAACAAGAAATGTGGGGAGGGGTTGACAAACAGGTTTTAATGACTCCAGCCTAAGTGGATGGAAACTTACGACTTCAACTATATGTACCATTTCAAAATGGGAAACGAATTGCACTGTATTATCCTTCCCTGGTGGTCTAGTGGTTAGGATTCGGCGCTCTCACCGCCGCGGCCCGGGTTCGATTCCCGGTCAGGGAAATAGTATATGCTCCTTGTTTACTTGTACAACCTGTCACAATGAATATAGAAGGTTATCACACATATGTACCAGCTCACACTGAGAACCAATTTGCACTGTATTATCCTTCCATGGTGGTCTAGTGGTTAGGATTCGGCACTCTCACTGCCGCGGCCCGGGTTCGATTCCCGGTCAGGGAAATAGTCTATGCTCCTTGTTTACTTGTGCAACCTTTCACTATGAATTTAGTAGGTTGTCGCACATATGTACCACTTCAAATTGCAAACCGATTTGCACTGCAGTGTCCTTCCCAGGTGTTCTAGTGGTGCACCAGACTCTCCTGCAGCAAAGCACCCCCACAACATGATGGTGTTCTTCGGCTTGAAAGCCTCCCCCTTTTCCCTCCAAACATAACAATGGTCATTATGGCCAAACAGTTCGATTTTTGTTTCATCAGACCAGAGGACATTTCTCCAAAAACTAGGATCTTTGTCCCCAAACTGTAGTATGGCTTTTTTATGGCGGTTTTGGAGCAGTAGCTTCTTCCTTGCTGAGCGGCCTCTCGGGGTATGTCGATATAGGACTCGTTTGCCTGTGGATGTAGACCATTTTGTACCTGTTTCCTCCAGCATCTTCACAAGGTCCTTTGCTGTTGTTCTGGGATGGATTTGCACTTTTCGACCCAAAGTTTTAATGACTCCAGCCTAAGTGGATGGAAACTTACGACTTCAACTATATGTACCATTTCAAACTGGGAAACGAATTGCACTGTAGTATCCTTCCCTGGTGGTCTAGTGGTTAGGATTCGATTCCCGGTCAGTGAACTGCTCTTTTGCTACATGTTTACGTGTGCAACCTGTCACAATGAATATAGAAGGTTATCGCACATATGTACCAGCTCACACTGGGAACCGATTTGAAATGTTGTACCCTTCCCTGGTGGTCTAGTGCTTAGGATTCGGCGCTCTCACAGCCGCTGCCCGGGTTCGATTCCCGTTCAGGGAACTAATCTTTTGCTACATGTTTACTTGTGCAACCTGTCACAATGAATATAGAAGGTTATCGCACATATGTACCAGCTCACACTGGGAACTGATTTGCACTGTAGTACCCTTCCCTGTGGTCTAGTGGTCTAGTGGTTAGGATTCGGCGCTCTCACCGCCGCGACCCGGGTTCGATTCCCGTTCAGGGAACTACACTTTTGCTACATGTTTACTTGTGCAACCTGTCACAATGAATATAGAAGGTTATCGCACATATGTACCATCTCACACTGGGAACCGATTTGCACTGCAGTGTCCTTCCCAGGTGTTCTAGTGGTGCACCAGACCCTCCTGCAGCAAAGCACCCCCACAACATGATGGTGTTCTGAGCGGGCTCTCGAGGTATGTCGATATAGGACTCGTTTGCCTGTGGATATAGACCATTTTGTACCTGTTTCCTCCAGCATCTTCACAAGGTCCTTTGCTGTTGTTCTGGGATGGATTTGCACTTTTCGACCCAAAGTACGTTCATCTCTAGGAGAGAGAACGCGTCTCCTTCCTGAGCGGTATGACGCCTGCGCCATACCATGGTGTTTATACTTGCGTACTATTGTTTCTACAGATGAGCGAGGTACCTTCAGGCGTTTGGAAATTGCTCCCAAGGAGGAACCAGACTTGTGGAGGTCTACATTTTTTTTCTGAGGTTTTGCCTGATTTCCTTTGCTTTTCCCATGGAGTCAAGCAAAGAGGCACTGAGTTTGAAGGTAGGCCTTGAAATACATCTACAGGTACTCCTCCAATTGACTCAAAGGATGTCAATTAGCCTATCAGAAGCTTCTAAAGCCATGACATCATTTTCGGGAATTTTACAAACTGTTTAAAGGCACAGCCAACTCATTGTATGTAAACTTCTGGCCCACTGAATTTGTGATACAGTGAATTATAAGTGAAATAATCCCAATGTAAACAATTGTTGGAAAAATGACTTGTGTCATGCACAAAGTAGATGTCCTAACCGTCTGCCAAAACGATCGTTTGTTAGCAAGAAATGTGGGGAGGGGTTGACAAACAGGTTTTAATGACTCCAGCCTAAGTGGATGGAAACTTACGACTTCAACTATATGTACCATTTCAAACTGGGAAACGAATTGCACTGTAGTACCCTTCCCTGGTGGTCTAGTGGTTAGGATTCGGCGCTCTCACCGCCGTGGCCCGGGTTTGATTCCCGGTCAGGGAACTACTCTTTTGCTACATCTTTACTTGTACAACCTGTCACAATGAATATAGAAGGTTATCGCACATATGTACCAGCTCACACTGAGAACCAATTTACACTGTATTATCCTTCCCTGGTGGTCTAGTGGTTAGGATTCGGCTCTCACCGCCGTGGCCCGGGTTCGATTCCCGGTCAGGGAAATAGTCTATGCTCCTTGTTTACTTGTGCAACCTGTCACTATGAATTTAGTAGGTTGTTGCACATATGTACCACTTCAAATTGCAAACCGATTTGCACTGCAGTGTCCTTCCCAGGTGTTCTAGTGGTGCACCAGACTCTCCTGCAGCAAAGCACCCCCACAACATGATGGTGTTCTTCGGCTTGAAAGCCTCCCCCTTTTCCCTCCAAACATAACAATGGTCATTATGGCCAAACAGTTCGATTTTTGTTTCATCAGACCAGAGGACATTTCTCCAAAAACTAGGATATTTGTCCCCAAACTGTAGTATGGCTTTTTTATGGCGGTTTTGGAGCAGTAGCTTCTTCCTTGCTGAGCGGCCTCTCGGGGTATGTCGATATAGGACTCGTTTGCCTGTGGATGTAGACCATTTTGTACCTGTTTCCTCCAGCATCTCCACAAGGTCCTTTGCTGTTGTTCTGGGATGGATTTGCACTTTTCGACCCAAAGTACGTTCATCTCTAGGAGAGATAACGCGTCTCCTTCCTGAGCGGTATGACGCCTGCGTCATACCATGCTGTTTATACTTGCGTACTATTGTTTCTACAGATGAGCGAGGTACCTTCAGGCGTTTGGAAATTGCTCCCAAGGAGGAACCAGACTTGTGGAGGTCTACATTTTTTTTCTGAGGTCTTGCCTGATTTCCTTTGCTTTTCCCATGGAGTCAAGCAAAGAGGCACTGAGTTTGAAGGTAGGCCTTGAAATACATCTACAGGTACACCTCCAATTGACTCAAAGGATGTCAATTAGCCTATCAGAAGCTTCTAAAGCCATGACATCATTTTCGGGAATTTTACAAACTGTTTAAAGGCACAGCCAACTTATTGTATGTAAACTTCTGGCCCACTGAATTTGTGATACAGTGAATTATAAGTGAAATAATCCCAATGTAAACAATTGTTGGAA
Organism: Oncorhynchus gorbuscha; assembly: GCF_021184085.1. Classification (NCBI taxonomy): domain Eukaryota; kingdom Metazoa; phylum Chordata; class Actinopteri; order Salmoniformes; family Salmonidae; genus Oncorhynchus; species Oncorhynchus gorbuscha. Next base: position 69,684 of record NW_025746375.1, read on the forward strand.
AAATGACTTGTGTCATGCACAAAGTAGATGTCCTAACCGACTACCAAAACTATCGTTTGTTAGCAAGAAATGTGTGGAGGGGTTGACAAACAGGTTTTAATGACTCCAGCCTAAGTGGATGGAAACTTACGACTTCAACTATATGTACCATTTCAAACTGGGAAACGAATTGCACTGTAGTACCCTTCCCTGGTGGTCTAGTGGTTAGGATTCGATTCCCGGTCAGGGAACTGCTCTTTTGCTACATGTTTACGTGTGCAACCTGTCACAATGAATATAGAAGGTTATCGCACATATGTACCAGCTCACACTGGGAACCCATTTGAAATGTTGTACCCTTCACTGGTGGTCTAGTGCTTAGGATTCGGCGCTCTCACCGCCGTGGCCCGGGTTCGATTCCCGGTCAGGGAACTACTCTATTGCTACATGTTTACTTGTACAACCTGTCACAATGAATATAGAAGGTTATCACACATATGTACCAGCTCACACTTGGAACCGATTTGCACTGTCGTACCCTTCCCTTGTGGTCTAGTGGTTAGGATTCGGCGCTCTCACCGCTGCGGCCCGGGTTCGATTCCCGGTCAGGGAACTACTCTTTTGCTACATCTTTACTTGTACAACCTGTCACAATGAATATAGAAGGTTATCGCACATATGTACCAGCTCACACTGAGAACCAATTTGCACTGTATTATCCTTCCCTGGTGGTCTAGTGGTTAGGATTCGGCGCTCTCACCGCCGTGGCCCGGGTTCGATTCCCGGTCAGGGAAATAGTCTATGCTCCTTTTTTACTTGTGCAACCTGTCACTATGAATTTAGTAGGTTGTCGCACATATGTACCACTTCACATTGCAAACCGATTTGCCCTGCAGTGTCCTTCCCAGGTGTTCTAGTGGTGCACCAGACCCTCCTGCAGCAAAGCAACCCCACAACATGATGGTGTTCTTCAGCTTGAAATCCTCCCCCTTTTCCCTCCAAACATAACAATGGTCATTATGGCCAAACAGTTCGATTTTTGTTTCATCAGACCAGAGGACATTTCTCCAAAAACTAGGATCTTTGTCCCCAAACTGTAGTATGGCTTTTTTATGGCGGTTTTGGAGCAGTAGCTTCTTCCTTGCTGAGCGGCCTCTCGGGGTATGTCGATATAGGACTCGTTTGCCTGTGGATATAGACCATTTTGTACCTGTTTCCTCCAGCATCTTCACAAGGTCCTTTGCTGTTGTTCTGGGATGGATTTGCACTTTTCGACCCAAAGTACGTTCATCTCTAGGAGAGAGAACGCGTCTCCTTCCTGAGCGGTATGACGCCTGCGTCATACCATGCTGTTTATACTTGCGTACCATTGTTTCTACAGATGAGCGAGGTACCTTCAGGCGTTTGGAAATTGCTCCCAAGGAGGAACCAGACTTGTGGAGGTCTACATTTTTTTTGCCGATTTTTGTTTCATCAGACCAGAGGACATTTCTCCAAAAACTAGGATCTTTGTCCCCAAACTGTAGTATGGCTTTTTTATGGCGGTTTTGGAGCAGTAGCTTCTTCCTTGCTGAGCGGCCTCTCGGGGTATGTCGATATAGGACTCGTTTGCCTGTGGATATAGACCATTTTGTACCTGTTTCCTCCAGCATCTTCACAAGGTCCTTTGCTGTTGTTCTGGGATGGATTTGCACTTTTCGACCCAAAGTACGTTCATCTCTAGGAGAGAGAACGCGTCTCCTTCCTGAGCGGTATGACGCCTGCGTGGTCCCATGGTGTTTATACTTGCGTACTATTGTTTCTACAGATTTCTACAGATGAGCTAGGTACCTTCAGGCGTTTGGAAATTGCTCCCAAGGAGGAACCAGACTTGTGGAGGTCTACATTTTTTTCTGAGGTCTTGGCTGATTTCCTTTGCTTTTCCCATGGAGTCAAGCAAAGAGGCACTGAGTTTGAAGGTAGAACTTGAAATACATCTACAGTTACACCTCCAATTGACTCAAAGGATGTCAATAAGCCTATCAGAAGCTTCTAAAGCCATGACATCATTTTCAGGAATTTTACAAACTGTTTAAAGGCACAGCCAACTTTGTGTATGTAAACTTCTGGCCCACTGAATTTGTGATACAGTGAATTATAAGTGAAATAATCCCTCTGTAAACAATTGTTGGAAGAATTACTTGTGTCATGCACAAAGTAGATGTCCTAACCGACTGCCAAAACTATCGTTTGTTAGCAAGAAATGTGTGGAGGGGTTGACAAACAGGTTTTAATGACTCCAGCCTAAGTGGATGGAAACTTACGACTTCAACTATATGTACCATTTCAAACTGGGAAACGAATTGCACTGTAGTACCCTTCCCTGGTGGTCTAGTGGTTAGGATTCGGCGCTCTCACCGCTGCGGCCCAGGTTCGACTCCCGATTTCCACTGTAGTACCCTTTCCTGGTGGTTCGACTCCCAGTTCGACTCCCGATTTGCACTGTAGTACCCTTCCCTGGTGGTCTAGTGGTTAGGATTCAGCGCTCTCACCGCCGCGTCCCGGGTTTGATTCGTGGTCAGGGAACTACTCTTTTGCTACATGTTTACTTGTACAACCTGTCACAATGAATACAGAAGGTTATCGCACATATGTACCAGCTCACACTTGGAACCGATTTGCACTGTCGTATCCTTCCCTGGTGGTCTAGTGGTTAGGATTCGGCGCTCTCACCGCCGCGGCCTGGGTTCGATTCCCGGTCAGGGAACTACTCTATTGCTACATGTTTACTTGTACAACCTGTCACAATGAATATAGAAGGTTATCGCACATATGTACCAGCTCACACTTGGAACCGATTTGCACTGTAGTACCCTTCCCTGGTGGTCTAGTGGTTAGGATTCGACGCTCTCACCGCCGCGGCCCGGGTTCGATCCCCAGGGAACTATCTTTGCTACATGTTTACTTGTGCAACCTGTCACAATGAATATAGAAGGTTATCGCACATATGTACCAGCTCACACTGGGAACCGATTTGCACTGTTACCCTTCCCTGGTGGTCTAGTGGTTAGGATTTCTCAAAAACTAGGATCTTTGTCCCCAAACTGTAGTATGGCTTTTTTATGGCGGTTTTGGAGCAGTAGCTTCTTCCTTGCTGAGCGGCCTCTCGGGGTATGTCGATATAGGACTCGTTTGCCTGTGGATATAGACCATTTTGTACCTGTTTCCTCCAGCATCTTCACAAGGTCCTTTGCTGTTGTTCTGGGATGGATTTTCACTTTTCGACCCAAAGTACGTTCATCTCTAGGAGAGAGAACGCGTCTCCTTCCTGAGCGGTATGACGCCTGCGTGGTCCCATGGTGTTTATACTTGCGTACTATTGTTTCTACAGATGAGCGAGGTACCTTCAGGCGTTTGGAAATTGCTCCCAAGGAGGAACCAGACTTGTGGAGGTCTACATTTTTTCTGAGGTCTTGGCTGATTTCCTTTGCTTTTCCCATGGAGTCAAGCAAAGAGGCACTGAGTTTGAAGGTAGGCCTTGAAATACATCTACAGGTACACCTCCAATTGACTCAAAGGATGTCAATTAGCCTATCACAAGCTTCTAAAGCCAAGACATCATTTTCGGGAATTTTACAAACTGTTTAAAGGCACAGCCAACTTTGTGTATGTAAACTTCTGGCCCACTGAATTTGTGATACAGTGAATTATAAGTGAAATAATCCCTCTGTAAACAATTGTTGGAAAAATGACTTGTGTCATGCACAAAGTAGATGTCCTAACCGACTGCCAAAACTATTGTTTGTTAGCAAGAAATGTGGGGAGGGGTTGACAAACAGGTTTTAATGACTCCAGCCTAAGTGGATGGAAACTTACGACTTCAACTATATGTACCATTTCAAACTGGGAAACGAATTGCACTGTAGTACCCTTCCCTGGTGGTCTAGTGGTTAGGATTCGATTTCCGGTCAGTGAACTGCTCTTTTGCTACATGTTTACGTGTGCAACCTGTCACAATGAATATAGAAGGTTATCGCACATATGTACCAGCTCACACTGGGAACCGATTTGAAATGTTGTACCCTTCCCTGGTGGTCTAGTTGTTAGAATTCGGCGCTGTCACTGCCGCGTCCCGGGTTCGATTCCCGTTCAGGGAACTAATCTTTTGCTACATGTTTACTTGTGTAACCTGTCACAATGAATATAGAAGGTTATCGCACATATGTACCAGCTCACACTGGGAACCGATTTGCACTGTATTACCCTTCCCTGGTGGTCTAGTGGTTAGGATTCGGCGCTCTCACCACTGTGGCCCGGGTTTGATTCCTGTTCAGGGAACTACTCTTTTGCTACATGTTTACTTGTGCAACCTGTCACAATGAATATAGAAGGTTATCGCACATATGTACCAGCTCACACTGGGAACCGATTTGCACTGCAGTGTCCTTCCCAGGTGTTCTAGTGGTGCACCAGACCCTCCTGCAGCAAAGCACCCCCACAACATGATGGTGTTCTGAGCGGCCTCTCGGGGTATGTCGATATAGGACTCGTTTGCCTGTGGATATAGACCATTTTGTACCTGTTTCCTCCAGCATCTTCACAAGGTCCTTTGCTGTTGTTCTGGGATGGATTTGCACTTTTCGACCCAAAGTACATTCATCTACCGCTCCTTCCTGAGCGGTATGACGCCTGCGTGGTCCCATGGTGTTTATACTTGCGTACTATTGTTTCTACAGATGAGCGAGGTACCTTCAGGCGTTTGGAAATTGCTCCCAAGGAGGAACCAGACTTGTGGAGGTCTACAGTTTTTTTCTGAGGTCTTGGCTGATTTCCCTTTGCTTTTCCCATGGAGTCAAGCAAAGAGGCACTGAGTTTGAAGGTAGGCCTTGAAATACATCTACAGGTACACCTCCAATTGACTCAAAGGATGTCAATAAGCCTATCAGAAGCTTCTAAAGCCATGACATCATTTTTGGGAATTTTACAAACTGTTTAAAGGCACAGCCAACTTTGTGTATGTAAACTTCTGGCCCACTGAATTTGTGATACAGTGAATTATAAGTGAAATAATCCCTCTGTAAACAATTGTTGGAAAAATTACTTGTGTCATGCACAAAGTAGATGTCCTAACCGACTGCCAAAACTATCGTTTGTTAGCAAGAAATGTGTGGAGGGGTTGACAAACAGGTTTTAATGACTCAAGCCTAAGTGGATGGAAACTTACGACTTCAACTATATGTACCATTTCAAACTGGGAAACGAATTTCACTGTAGTACCCTTCCCTGGTGGTCTAGTGGTTAGGATTCGGCGCTCTCACCGCCGCGGCCCAGGTTCGACTCCCAATTTCCACTGTAGTACCCTTTCCTGCTGGTTCGACTCCCAGTTCGACTCCCGATTTGCACTGTAGTACCCTTCCCTGGTGGTCTAGTGGTTAGGATTCGGCGCTCTCACCGCCGCGTCCCGGATTTGATTCCTGGTCAGGGAACTACTCTTTTGCTACATGTTTACTTGTACAACCTGTCACAATGAATACAGAAGGTTATCGCACATATGTACCAGCTCACACTTGGAACCGATTTGCACTGTAGTACCCTTCCCTGGTGGTCTAGTGGTTAGGATTCGGCGCTCTCACCGCCGCGTCCCGGGTGTGATTCCTGGTCAGGGAACTACTCTTTTGCTACATGTTTACTTGTACAACCTGTCACAATGAATACAGAAGGTTATCGCACATATGTACCAGCTCACACTTGGAACCGATTTGCACTGTCGTACCCTTCCCTGGTGGTCTAGTGGTTAGGATTCGGCGCTCTCACTGCCGCGGCCCGGGTTCGATTCCCGGTCAGGGAACTACTCTTTGCTACATGTTTACTTGTACAACCTGTCACAATGAATATAGAAGGTTATCGCACATATGTACCAGCTCACACTTGGAACCGATTTGCACTGTAGTACCCTTCCCTGGTGGTCTAGTGGTTAGGATTCGGCGCTCTCACCGCCGCGGCCCGGGTTCGATCCCCGGTCAGGGAACTACTATTTAGCTACATGTTTACTTGTGCAACCTGTCACAATGAATATAGAAGGTTATCGCACATATGTACCAGCTCACACTGGGAACCGATTTGCACTGTAGTACCCTTCCCTGGTGGTCTAGTGGTTAGGATTCCGCAGACAAAAACTAGGTTATTGCAAAAACTAGGATCTTTGTCCCCAAACTGTAGTATGGCTTTTTTATGGCGGTTTTGGAGCAGTAGCTTCTTCCTTGCTGAGCGGCCTCTCGGGGTATGTCGATATAGGACTCGTTTGCCTGTGGATATAGACCATTTTGTACCTGTTTCCTCCAGCATCTTCACAAGGTCCTTTGCTGTTGTTCTGGGATGGATTTGCACTTTTCGACCCAAAGTACGTTCATCTCTAGGAGAGAGAAAGCGTCTCCTTCCTGAGCGGTATGACGCCTGCGTCCCATGGTGTTTATACTTGCGTACTATTGTTTCTACAGATGAGCGAGGTACCTTCAGGCGTTTGGAAATTGCTCCCAAGGAGGAACCAGACTTGTGGAGGTCTACATTTTTTTCTGAGGTCTTGCCTGATTTCCTTTGCTTTTCCCATGGAGTCAAGCAAAGAGGCACTGAGTTTGAAGGTAGGCCTTGAAATACATCTACAGGTACACCTCCAATTGACTCAAAGGATGTCAATTAGCCTATCAGAAGCTTCTAAAGCCATGACATCATTTTCGGGAATTTTACAAACTGTTTAAAGGCACAGCCAACTTAGTGTATGTAAACTTCTGGCCCACTGAATTTGTGATACAGTGAATTATAAGTGAAATAATCCATGTAAACAATGTAAACAATTGTTGGAAAAATTACTTGTGTCATGCACAAAGTAGATGTCCTAACCGACTGCCAGAACTATCGTTTGTTAGCAAGAAATGTGTGGAGGGGTTGACAAACAGGTTTTAATGACTCCAGCCTAAGTGGATGGAAACTTACGACTTCAACTATATGTACCATTTCAAACTGGGAAACGAATTGCACTGTAGTACCCTTCCCTGGTGGTCTAGTGGTTAGGATTCGATTCCCGGTCAGGGAACTACTCTTTTGCTACATGTTTACTTGTACAACCTGTCACAATGAATATAGGTTATCGCACATATGTACCAGCTCACACTGAGAACCGATTTGCACTGTATTATCCTTCCCTGATGGTCTAGTGGTTAGGATACGACGCTCTCACCGCCGCAGCCTGGGTTCGATTCCCGGTCAGGGAAATAGTCTATGCTCCTTGTTTACTTGTGCAACCTGTCACTATGAATTTAGTAGGTTGTCGCACATATGTACCACTTCAAATTGCAAACCGATTTGCCCTGCAGTGTCCTTCCCAGGTGTTCTAGTGGTGCACCAGACTCTCCTGCAGCAAAGCACCCCCACAACATGATGGTGTTCTTCGGCTTGAAAGCCTCCCCCTTTTCCCTCCAAACATAACAATGGTCATTATGGCCAAAAAGTTCGAATTTTGTTTCATCAGACCAGAGGACATTTCCCCAAAAACTAGGATCTTTGTCCCCAAACTGTAGTATGGCTTTTTTATGGCGGTTTTGGAGCAGTAGCTTCTTCCTTGCTGAGCGGCCTCTCGGGGTATGTCGATATAGGACTCGTTTGCCTGTGGATATAGACCATTTTGTACCTGTTTCCTCCAGCATCTTCACAAGGTCCTTTGCTTTTGTTCTGGGATGGATTTGCACTTTTCGACCCAAAGTACGTTCATCTCTAGGAGAGAGAACGCGTCTCCTTCCTGAGCGGTATGACGCCTGCGTGGTCCCATGGTGTTTATACTTGCGTACTATTGTTTCTACAGATGAGCGAGGTACCTTCAGGCATTTGGAAATTGCTCCCAAGGAGGAACCAGACTTGTGGAGATCTACATTTTTTTCTGAGGTCTTGGCTGATTTCCATTGCTTTTCCCATGGAGTCAAGCAAAGAGGCACTGAGTTTGAAGGTAGGCCTTGAAATACATCTACAGGTACACCTCCAATTGACTCAAAGGATGTCAATTAGCCTATCAGTAGCTTCTAAAGCCATGACATGATTTTCGGGAATTTTACAAACTGTTTAAGGGCACAGCCAACTTTGTGTATGTAAACTTCTGGCCCACTGAATTTGTGATACAGTGAATTATAAGTGAAATAATCCCTCTGTAAACAATTGTTGGAAAAATGACTTGTGTCATGCACAAAGTAGATGTCCTAACCGACTGCCAAAACTATCGTTTGTTAGCAAGAAATGTGCGGAGGGGTTGACAAACCGGTTTTAATGACTCCAGCCTAAGTGGATGGAAACTTACGACTTCAACTATATGTACCATTTCAAAATGGGAAACGAATTGCACTCTATTATCCTTCCCTGGTGGTCTAGTGGTTAGGATTCGGTGCTCTCACCGCCGCGGCCCGGGTTCGATTCCCGGTCAGGGAAATAGTCTATGCTCCTTGTTTACTTGTGCAACCTGTCACTATGAATTTAGTAGGTTGTCGCACATATCAAATTGCGAACCGATTTGCACTGCAGTGTCCTTCCCAGGTGTTCTAGTGGTGCACCAGACCCTCATGCAGCAAAGCACCCCCACAACATGATGGTGTTCTTCGGCTTGAAAGCCTCCCCCTTTTCCCTCCAAACATAACAATGGTCATTATGGCCAAACAGTTCGATTTTTGTTTCATCAGACCAGAGGACATTTCTCCAAAAACTAGGATCTTTGTCCCCAAACTGTAGTATGGCTTTTTTATGGCGGTTTTGGAGCAGTAGCTTCTTCCTTGCTGAGCGGCCTCTCGGGGTATGTCGATATAGGACTCGTTTGCCTGTGGATGTAGACCATTTTGTACCTGTTTCCTCCAGCATCTTCACAAGGTCCTTTGCTGTTGTTCTGGGATGGATTTGCACTTTTCGACCCAAAGTTTTAATGACTCCAGCCTAAGTGGATGGAAACTTACGACTTCAACTATATGTACCATTTCAAACTGGGAAACGAATTGCACTGTAGTACCCTTCCCTGGTGGTCTAGTGGTTAGGATTCGATTCCCGGTCAGTGAACTGCTCTTTTGCTACATGTTTACGTGTGCAACCTGTCACAATGAATATAAAAGGTTATCGCACATATGTACCAGCTCACACTGGGAACCGATTTGAAATGTTGTACCCTTCCCTGGTGGTCTAGTGCTTAAGATTCGGCGCTCTCACAGCCGCTGCCCGGGTTCGATTCCCGTTCAGGGAACTAATCTTTTGCTACATGTTTACTTGTGCAACCTGTCACAATGAATATAGAAGGTTATCGCACATATGTACCAGCTCACACTGGGAACCGATTTGCACTGTAGTACCCTTCCCTGGTGGTCTAGTGGTTAGGATTCGGCGCTCTCACCGCCGCGACCCGGCTTCGATTCCCGTTCACGGAACTACGCTTTTGCTACATGTTTACTTGTGCAACCTGTCACAATGAATATAGAAGGTTATCGCACATATGTACCATCTCACACTGGGAACCGATTTGCACTGCAGTGTCCTTCCCAGGTGTTCTAGTGGTGCACCAGACCCTCCTGCAGCAAAGCACCCCCACAACATGATGGTGTTCTGAGCGGGCTCTCGAGGTATGTCGATATAGGACTCGTTTGCCTGTGGATATAGACCATTTTGTACCTGTTTCCTCCAGCATCTTCACAAGGTCCTTTGCTGTTGTTCTGGGATGGATTTGCACTTTTCGACCCAAAGTACGTTCATCTCTAGGAGAGAGAACGCGTCTCCTTCCTGAGCGGTATGACGCCTGCGCCATACCATGGTGTTTATACTTGCGTACTATTGTTTCTACAGATGAGCGAGGTACCTTCAGGCGTTTGGAAATTGCTCCCAAGGAGGAACCAGACTTGTGGAGGTCTACATTTTTTTTCTGAGGTTTTGCCTGATTTCCTTTGCTTTTCCCATGGAGTCAAGCAAAGAGGCACTGAGTTTGAAGGTAGGCCTTGAAATACATCTACAGGTACTCCTCCAATTGACTCAAAGGATGTCAATTAGCCTATCAGAAGCTTCTAAAGCCATGACATCATTTTCGGGAATTTTACAAACTGTTTAAAGGCACAGCCAACTCATTGTATGTAAACTTCTGGCCCACTGAATTTGTGATACAGTGAATTATAAGTGAAATAATCCCAATGTAAACAATTGTTGGAAAAATGACTTGTGTCATGCACAAAGTAGATGTCCTAACCGTCTGCCAAAACGATCGTTTGTTAGCAAGAAATGTGGGGAGGGGTTGACAAACAGGTTTTAATGACTCCAGCCTAAGTGGATGGAAACTTACGACTTCAACTATATGTACCATTTCAAACTGGGAAACGAATTGCACTGTAGTACCCTTCCCTGGTGGTCTAGTGGTTAGGATTCGGCGCTCTCACCGCCGCGGCCCGGTTTCGATTCCCGGTCAGGGAACTACTCTATTGCTACATGTTTACTTGTACAACCTGTCACAATGAATATAGAAGGTTATCACACATATGTACCAGCTCACACTTGGAACCGATTTGCACTGTTGTACCCTTCCCTGGTGGTCTAGTTGTTAGGATTCGGCGCTCTCACCGCCGCGGCCCGGGTTCGATTCCCGGTCAGGGAACTACTCTTTTGCTACATCTTTACTTGTACAACCTGTCACAATGAATATAGAAGGTTATCGCACATATGTACCAGCTCACACTGAGAACCAATTTGCACTGTATTATCCTTCCCTGGTGGTCTAGTGGTTAGGATTCGGCGCCGCGGCCCGGGTTCGACTCCTGATTTCCACTGTAGTACCCTTCCCTTGTCTGTTGTCCCCAAACTGTAGTATGGCTTTTTTATGTTCGACTCCCAGTTCGACTCCCGATTTGCACTGTAGTACCCTTCCCTGGTGGTCTAGTGGTTAGGATTCGGCGCTCTCACCGTAGCGGCCTGGGTTCGATTCCCCGTCAGGGAAATAGTCTATGCTCCTTGTTTACTTGTGCAACCTGTCACTATGAATTTAGTAGGTTGTCGCACATATGTACCACTTCAAATTGCTAACCGATTTGCTCTGCAGTGTCATTCCCAGGTGTTCTAGTGGTGCACCAAACCCTCCTGCAGCAAAGCACCCCCACAACATGATGGTGTTATTCTGCTTGAAAGCCTCCCCCTTTTCCCTCCAAACATAACAATGGTCATTATGGCCAAACAGTTGGATTTTTGTTTCATCAGACCAGAGGACATTTCTCCAAAAACTAGGATCTTTGTCCCCAAACTGTAGTATGGCTTTTTTATGGCGGTTTTGGAGCAGTAGCTTCTTCCTTGCTGAGCGGCCTCTCGGGGTATGTCGATATAGGACTCGTTTGCCTGTGGATGTAGACCATTTTGTACCTGTTTCCTCCAGCATCTTCACAAGGTCCTTTGCTGTTGTTCTGGGATGGATTTGCACTTTTCGACCCAAAGTTTTAATGACTCCAGCCTAAGTGGATGGAAACTTACGACTTCAACTATATGTACCATTTCAAACTGGGAAACGAATTGCACTGTAGTACCCTTCCCTGGTGGTCTAGTGGTTAGGATTCGATTCCCGGTCAGTGAACTGCTCTTTTGCTACATGTTTACGTGTGCAACCTGTCACAATGAATATAAAAGGTTATCGCACATATGTACCAGCTCACACTGGGAACCGATTTGAAATGTTGTACCCTTCCCTGGTGGTCTAGTGCTTAAGATTCGGCGCTCTCACAGCCGCTGCCCGGGTTCGATTCCCGTTCAGGGAACTAATCTTTTGCTACATGTTTACTTGTGCAACCTGTCACAATGAATATAGAAGGTTATCGCACATATGTACCAGCTCACACTGGGAACCGATTTGCACTGTAGTACCCTTCCCTGGTGGTCTAGTGGTTAGGATTCGGCGCTCTCACCGCCGCGACCCGGTTCGATTCCCGTTCACGGAACTACGCTTTTGCTACATGTTTACTTGTGCAACCTGTCACAATGAATATAGAAGGTTATCGCACATATGTACCATCTCACACTGGGAACCGATTTGCACTGCAGTGTCCTTCCCAGGTGTTCTAGTGGTGCACCAGACCCTCCTGCAGCAAAGCACCCCCACAACATGATGGTGTTCTGAGCGGGCTCTCGAGGTATGTCGATATAGGACTCGTTTGCCTGTGGATATAGACCATTTTGTACCTGTTTCCTCCAGCATCTTCACAAGGTCCTTTGCTGTTGTTCTGGGATGGATTTGCACTTTTCGACCCAAAGTACGTTCATCTCTAGGAGAGAGAACGCGTCTCCTTCCTGAGCGGTATGACGCCTGCGCCATACCATGGTGTTTATACTTGCGTACTATTGTTTCTACAGATGAGCGAGGTACCTTCAGGCGTTTGGAAATTGCTCCCAAGGAGGAACCAGACTTGTGGAGGTCTACATTTTTTTTTCTGAGGTTTTGCCTGATTTCCTTTGCTTTTCCCATGGAGTCAAGCAAAGAGGCACTGAGTTTGAAGGTAGGCCTTGAAATACATCTACAGGTACTCCTCCAATTGACTCAAAGGATGTCAATTAGCCTATCAGAAGCTTCTAAAGCCATGACATCATTTTCGGGAATTTTACAAACTGTTTAAAGGCACAGCCAACTCATTGTATGTAAACTTCTGGCCCACTGAATTTGTGATACAGTGAATTATAAGTGAAATAATCCCAATGTAAACAATTGTTGGAAAAATGACTTGTGTCATGCACAAAGTAGATGTCCTAACCGTCTGCCAAAACGATCGTTTGTTAGCAAGAAATGTGGGGAGGGGTTGACAAACAGGTTTTAATGACTCCAGCCTAAGTGGATGGAAACTTACGACTTCAACTATATGTACCATTTCAAACTGGGAAACGAATTGCACTGTAGTACCCTTCCCTGGTGGTCTAGTGGTTAGGATTCGGCGCTCTCACCGCCGCGGCCCGGTTTCGATTCCCGGTCAGGGAACTACTCTATTGCTACATGTTTACTTGTACAACCTGTCACAATGAATATAGAAGGTTATCACACATATGTACCAGCTCACACTTGGAACCGATTTGCACTGTTGTACCCTTCCCTGGTGGTCTAGTTGTTAGGATTCGGCGCTCTCACCGCCGCGGCCCGGGTTCGATTCCCGGTCAGGGAACTACTCTTTTGCTACATCTTTACTTGTACAACCTGTCACAATGAATATAGAAGGTTATCGCACATATGTACCAGCTCACACTGAGAACCAATTTGCACTGTATTATCCTTCCCTGGTGGTCTAGTGGTTAGGATTCGGCGCCGCGGCCCGGGTTCGACTCCTGATTTCCACTGTAGTACCCTTCCCTTGTGGTTCGACTCCCAGTTCGACTCCCGATTTGCACTGTAGTACCCTTCCCTGGTGGTCTAGTGGTTAGGATTCGGCGCTCTCACCGTAGCGGCCTGGGTTCGATTCCCCGTCAGGGAAATAGTCTATGCTCCTTGTTTACTTGTGCAACCTGTCACTATGAATTTAGTAGGTTGTCGCACATATGTACCACTTCAAATTGCTAACCGATTTGCTCTGCAGTGTCATTCCCAGGTGTTCTAGTGGTGCACCAAACCCTCCTGCAGCAAAGCACCCCCACAACATGATGGTGTTATTCTGCTTGAAAGCCTCCCCCTTTTCCCTCCAAACATAACAATGGTCATTATGGCCAAACAGTTGGATTTTTGTTTCATCAGACCAGAGGACATTTCTCCAAAAACTAGGATCTTTGTCCCCAAACTGTAGTATGGCTTTTTTATGGCGGTTTTGGAGCAGTAGCTTCTTCCTTGCTGAGCGGCCTCTCTGGGTATGTCGATATAGGACTCGTTCGCCTGTGGATATAGACCATTTTGTACCTGTTTCCTCCAGCATCTTCACAAGGTCCTTTGCTGTTGTTCTGGGATGGATTTGCACTTTTCGACCCAAAGTACGTTCATCTCTAGGAGAGAGAACGCGTCTCCTTCCTGAGCGGTATGACGCCTGCGTCATACCATGGTGTTTATACTTGCGTACTATTGTTTCTACAGATGAGCGAGGTACCTTCAGGCGTTTGGAAATTGCTCCCAAGGAGGAACCAGATTTGTGGAGGTCTACATTTTTTTCTGAGGTCTTGGCTGATTTCCTTTGCTTTTCCCATGGAGTCAAGCAAAGAGGCACTGAGTTTGAAGGTAGGCCTTGAAATACATCTACAGGTACACCTCCAATTGACTCAAAGGATGTCAATTAGCCTATCAGAAGCTTCTAAAGCCATGACATCATTTTCGGGAATTTTACAAACTGTTTAAAGGCACAGCCAACTTAGTGTATGTAAACTTACTTGTAACCTGTCACAATGAATATAGAAGGTTATTGCACATATGTACCAGCTCACACTGAGAACCGATTTGCACTATAGTACCCTTCCCTGGTGGTCTAGTGGTTAGGATTAGGTGCTCTCACTGCTGCGTCCCGGGTTCGATTCCCGGTCAGGGAAGTAGTCTATGCTCCTTGTTTTCTTGTGCAACCTGTCACTATGAATTTAGGAGGTTGTCGCACATATGTACCACTTCAAATTGGAAACCGATTTGCCCTGCAGTGTCCTTCCCAGGTGTTCTAGTGGTGCACCAGACTCTAATGCAGCAAAGCACCCCCACAACATGATGGTGTTCTTCGGCTTGAAAGCCTCCCCCTTTTCCCTCCAAACATAACAATGGTCATTATGGCCAAACAGTTCGATTTTTGTTTCATCAGACCAGAGGACATTTCTCCAAAAACTAAGATCTTTGTCCCCAAACTGTAGTATGGCTTTTTTATGGCGGTTTTGGAGCAGTAGCTTCTTCCTTGCTGAGCGGCCTCTCTGGGTATGTCGATATAGGACTCGTTCGCCTGTGGATATAGACCATTTTGTACCTGTTTCCTCCAGCATCTTCACAAGGTCCTTTGCTGTTGTTCTGGGATGGATTTGCACTTTTCGACCCAAAGTACGTTCATCTCTAGGAGAGAGAACGCGTCTCCTTCCTGAGCGGTATGACGCCTGCGTCATACCATGGTGTTTATACTTGTACTATTGTTTCTACAGATGAGCGAGGTACCTTCAGGCGTTTGGAAATTGCTCCCAAGGAGGAACCAGATTTGTGGAGGTCTACATTTTTTCTGAGGTCTTGGTTGATTTCCTTTGCTTTTCCCATGGAGTCAAGCAAAGAGGCACTGAGTTTGAAGGTAGGCCTTGAAATACATCTACAGGTACACCTCCAATTGACTCAAAGGATGTCAATTAGCCTATCAGAAGCTTCTAAAGCCATGACATCATTTTCGGGAATTTTACAAACTGTTTAAAGGCACAGCCAACTTAGTGTATGTAAACTTACTTGTACAACCTGTCACAATGAATATAGAAGGTTATTGCACATATGTACCAGCTCACACTGAGAACCGATTTGCACTATAGTACCCTTCCCTGGTGGTCTAGTGGTTAGGATTAGGTGCTCTCACTGCTGCGTCCCGGGTTCGATTCCCGGTCAGGGAAGTAGTCTATGCTCCTTGTTTTCTTGTGCAACCTGTCACTATGAATTTAGGAGGTTGTCGCACATATGTACCACTTCAAATTGGAAACCGATTTGCCCTGCAGTGTCCTTCCCAGGTGTTCTAGTGGTGCACCAGACTCTAATGCAGCAAAGCACCCCCACAACATGATGGTGTTCTTCGGCTTGAAAGCCTCCCCCTTTTCCCTCCAAACATAACAATGGTCATTATGGCCAAACAGTTCGATTTTTGTTTCATCAGACCAGAGGACATTTCTCCAAAAACTAAGATCTTTGTCCCCAAACTGTAGTATGGCTTTTTTATGGCGGTTTTGGAGCAGTAGCTTCTTCCTTGCTGAGCGGCCTCTCGGGGTATGTCGATATAGGACTCGTTTGCCTGTGGATATAGACCATTTTGTACCTGTTTCCTCCAGCATCTTCACAAGGTCCTTTGCTGTTGTTCTGGGATGGATTTGCACTTTTCGACCCAAAGTACGTTCATCTACCGCTCCTTCCTGAATCACTGAATTTGTGATACAGTGAATTATAAGTGAAATAATCCCTCTGTAAACAATTGTTGGAAAAATGACTTGTGTCATGCACAAAGTAGATGTCCTAACCGTCTGCCAAAACTATCGTTTGTTAGCAAGAAATGTGTGGAGGGGTTGACAAACAGGTTTTAATGACTCCAGCCTAAGTGGATGGAAACTTACGACTTCAACTATATGTACCATTTCAAACTGGGAAACGAATTGCACTGTAGTACCCTTCCCTGGTGGTCTAGTGGTTAGGATTCGGCGCTCTCACCGCCGCTCGATTCCTGGACAGGGAACTACCCTTTTGCTACATGTTTACTTGTGGAACCTGTCACAATGAATATAGAAGGTTATCGCACGTATGTACCATTTCAAACTGGGAAACGAATTGCACTGTAGTACCCTTCCCTGGTGGTCTAGTGGTTAGGATTCGGCCCGCGGCCCGGTTTCGATTCCCGGTCAGCGAGCTACTCTTTTGCTACATGTTTACTTGTACAACCTGTCACAATGAATATAGAAGGTTATCACACATATGTACCAGCTCACACTGAGAACTGATTTGCACTGTATTATCCTTCCCTGATGGTCTAGTGGTTAGGATTTGGAGCTCTCACCGCCGCGGCCCGGGTTCGATTCCCGGTCAGGGAAATAGTCTATCTCCTTGTGCAACCTGACATTATGAATTTAGTAGGTTGTCGCACATATGTACCAGCTCACACTGGGAACCGATTTGCACTGTAGTACCCTTCCCTGATGGTCTAGTGGTTAGGATTCGGCACAAAAACTAGGTTATTGCAAAAACTAGGATCTTTGTCCCCAAACTGTAGTATGGCTTTTTTATGGCGGTTTTGGAGCAGTAGCTTCTTCCTTGCTGAGCGGCCTCTCGGGGTATGTCGATATAGGACTCAATTGCCTGTGGATATAGACCATTTAGTACCTGTTTCCTCCAGCATCTTCACAAGGTCCTTTGCTGTTGTTCTGGGATGGATTTTCACTTTTCGACCCAAAGTACGTTCATCTCTAGGAGAGAGAACGCGTCTACTTCCTGAGCGGTATGACGCCTACGTGGTCCCATGGTGTTTATACTTGCGTACTATTGTTTCTACAGATGAGCGAGGTACCTTCAGGCGTTTGGAAATTGCTCCCAAGGAGGAACCAGACTTGTGGAGGTCTACATTTTTTTCTGAGGTCTTGGCTGATTTCCTTTGCTTTTCCCATGGAGTCAAGCAAAGAGGCACTGAGTTTGAAGGTAGACCTTGAAATACATCTACAGTTACACCTCCAATTGACTCAAAGGATGTCAATAAGCCTATCAGAAGCTTCTAAAGCCATGACATCATTTTCGGGAATTTTACAAACTGTTTAAAGGCACAGCCAACTTAGTGTATGTAAACTTCTGGCCCACTGAATTTGTGATACAGTGAATTATAAGTGAAATAATCCCTCTGTAAACAATTGTTGGAAAAATTACTTGTGTCATGCACAAAGTAGATGTCCTAACCGACTGCCAAAACTATCGTTTGTTAGCAAGAAATGTGTGGAGGGGTTGACAAACAGGTTTTAATGACTCAAGCCTAAGTGGATGGAAACTTACGACTTCAACTATATGTACCATTTCAAACTGGGAAACGAATTGCACTGTAGTACCCTTCCCTGGTGGTCTAGTGGTTAGGATTCGATTCACCGCCGGTGGTCTAGTGGTTAGGATTCCGCTCTCACCGGGTTCGATTCCCGGTCAGGGAACTACTCTTTTGCTACATGTTTACTTGTACAACCTGTCACAATGAATATAGAAGGTTATCGCACATATGTACCAGCTCACACTGAGAACCGATTTGCACTGTATTATCCTTCCCTGGTGGTCTAGTGGTTAGGATTCGGCGCTCTCACCGCCGCGGCCCGGGTTCGATTCCCGGTCAGGGAAATAGTCTATGCTCCTTGTTTACTTGTGCAACCTGTCACTATGAATTTAGTAGGTTATCGCACATATGTACCACTTCAAACTGCAAACCGATTTGCACTGCAGTGTCCTTCCCAGGTGTTCTAGTGGTGCACCAGACCCTCCTGCAGCAAAGCACCCCCACAACATGATGGTGTTCTTCAGGGAAAGCCTCCCCTTTTCCCTCCAAACATAACAATGGTCATTATGGCCAAACAGTTTGATTTTTGTTTCATCAGACCAGAGGACATTTCTCCAAAAACTAGGATCTTTGTCCCCAAACTGTAGTATGGCTTTTTTATGGCGGTTTTGGAGCAGTAGCTTCTTCCTTGCTGAGCGGCCTCTCGGGGTATGTCGATATAGGACTCGTTTGCCTGTGGATATAGACCATTTTGTACCTGTTTCCTCCAGCATCTTCACAAGGTCCTTTGCTGTTGTTCTGGGATGGATTTGCACTTTTCGACCCAAAGTACGTTCATCTCTAGGAGAGAGAACGCGTCTCCTTCCTGAGCGGTATGACGCCTGCGTGGTCCCATGGTGTTTATACTTGCGTACTATTGTTTCTACAGATGAGCGAGGTACCTTCAGGCGTTTGGAAATTGCTCCCAAGGAGGAACCAGACTTGTGGAGGTCTACATTTTTTTCTGAGGTCTTGCTGATTTCCTTTGCTTTTCCCATGGAGTCAAGCAAAGAGGCACTGAGTTTGAAGGTAGGCCTTGAAATACATCTACAGGTACACCTCCAATTGACTCAAAGGATGTCAATTAGCCTATCAGAAGCTTCTAAAGCCATGACATCATTTTCGGGAATTTTACAAACTGTTTAAAGGCACAGCCAACTTAGTGTATGTAAACTTCTGGCCCACTGAATTTGTGATACAGTGAATTATAAGTGAAATAATCCCAATGTAAACAATTGTTGGAAAAATGACTTGTGTCATGCACAAAGTAGATGTCCTAACCGACTGCCAAAACTATCGTTTGTTAGCAAGAAATGTGTGGAGGGGTTGACAAACAGGTTTTAATGACTCCAGCCTAAGTGGATGGAAACTTACGACTTCAACTATATGTACCATTTCAAACTGGGAAACGAATTGCACTGTAGTACCCTTCCCTGGTGGTCTAGTGGTTAGGATTCGGCGCTCTCACCGCCGCCTTCGGGTTCGATTCCCGGTCAGGGAACTACTCTTTTGCTACATGTTTACTTGTGCAACCTGTCACAATGAATATAGAAGGTTATCGCACATATGTACCAGCTCACACTGGGAACCAATTTGCACTGTATTATCCTTCCCTGGTGGTCTAGTGGTTAGGATTCGGCGCTCTCACTGCCGCGGCCCGGGTTCGATTCCCGATTTCCACTGTGTGCAACCTGTCACTATGAATTTAGGGTTTGACATATGTACCAGTTCAAATTGCAAACCGATTTGCACTGTAGTACCCTTCCCTGGTGGTCTAGTGGTTAGGTTTCCTGGCAAAGCTCCCCCACCATGATGGTGTTCTTGTGCCCCGGGCTTGATTCCTGGTCAGGGAACTAACAATTTTGCTAAACAGTTTACTTTTGTTTCAACCTGTCACAAAAATATAGAAGGTTATCGCACATATGTACCAGCACACACAGGAACCGATTTGCACTGTAATAGCCTTCCCTGGTGCTCTAGTGGTTAGGATTCGGTGCTCTCACAAACTGCGTTGTTTAAAGGCACAGCCAACTCATTGTATGTAAACTTCTGGCCCACTGAATTTGTGATACAGTGAATTATAAGTGAAATAATCCCAATGTAAACAATTGTTGGAAAAATGACTTGTGTCATGCACAAAGTAAATGTCCTAACCGTCTGCCAAAACGATCGTTTGTTAGCAAGAAATGTGGGGAGGGGTTGACAAACAGGTTTTCGGTGGAGTCAGTAGCAAAGAGGCACTGACTCCAGCCTAAGTGGATGGAAACTTACGATTCAACTATATGTACCATTTCAAACTGGGAAACTAATTGCACTGAAGTACCCTTCCCTGGTGGTCTAGTGGTTAGGATTCGGCGCTCTCACTGCCGCGGCCCGGGTTCGACTCCTGATTTCCACTGTAGTACCCTTCCCTGGTGGTTCGACTCTCAGTTCGACTCCTGATTTGCACTGTAGTACCCTTCCCTGGTGGTCTAGTGTTTAGGATTCTGCGCTATCACCGCCGCAGCCTGGGTTCCACTCCTGATTTCCACTGTACTACCCTTCCCTGGTGGTCGTGGTTAATTCGACTCCCGATTTGCACTGTAGTACCCTTCCCTAGTGGTCTACTCTTTTGCTACATGTTTACTTGTACAACCTGTCACAATGAATATAGAAGGTTATCGCACATATGTACCAGCTCACACTTGGAACCGATTTGCACTGTAGTACCTTCCCTGGTGGTCTAGTGGTTAGGATTCGGCGCTCTCACCGCTGCGGCCCGGGTTCAATTCGCTCTCACCGCTGCCGCCCGGGTTCGATTCCTGATCAGGGAACTACTCTTTTGCTACATGTTTACTTGTACAACCTGTCACAATGAATATAGAAGGTTATCGCACATATGTACCAGCTCACACTGAGAACCGATTTGCACTGTATTATCCTTCCCTGGTGGTCTAGTGGTTAGGATTCGGCGCTCTCACCGCCGCGGCCTGGGTTCGATTCCCGGTCAGGGAAATAGTCTATGCTCCTTGTTTACTTGTGCAACCTGTCACAATGAATATAGAAGGTTATCGCACATATGTACCAGCTCAAACTGGGAACCGATTTGCACTGCAGTGTCCTTCCCAGGTGTTCTAGTGGTGCACCAGACCCTCCTGCAGCAAAGCACCCCCACAACATGATGGTGTTCTTCGGCTTGAAAGCCTCCCCTTTTCCCTCCAAACATAACAATGGTCATTATGGCCAAACAGTTCGATTTTTGTTTCATCAGACCAGAGGACATTTCTCCAAAACTAGGATCTTTGTCCCCAAACTGTAGTATGGCTTTTTTATGGCGGTTTTGGAGCAGTAGCTTCTTCCTTGCTGAGCGGCCTCTCGGGGTATGTCGATATAGGACTCGTTTGCCTGTGGATATAGACCATTTTGTACCTGTTTCCTCCAGCATCTTCACAAGGTCCTTTGCTGTTGTTCTGGGATGGATTTGCACTTTTCGACCCAAAGTATGTTCATCTCTAGGAGAGAGAACGCGTCTCCTTCCTGAGCGGTATGACGCCTGCGTCATACCATGGTGTTTATACTTGCGTACTATTGTTTCTACAGATGAGCGAGGTACCTTCAGGCGTTTGGAAATTGCTCCCAAGGAGGAACCAGACTTGTGGAGGTCTACATTTTTTTTCTGAGGTCTTGGCTGATTTCCTTTGCTTTTCCCATGGAGTCAAGCAAAGAGGCACTGAGTTTGAAGGTAGGCCTTGAAATACATCTACAGGTACACCTCCAATTGACTCAAAGGATGTCAATTAGCCTATCAGAAGCTTCTAAAGCCATGACATCATTTTCGGGAATTTTACAAACTGTTTAAAGGCACAGCCAACTTAGTGTATGTAAACTTCTGGCCCACTGAATTTGTGATACAGTGAATTATAAGTGAAATAATCCCTCTGTAAACAATTGTTGGAAAAATTACTTGTGTCATGCACAAAGTAGATGTCCTAACCGACTGCCAAAACTATCGTTTGTTAGCAAGAAATGTGTGGAGGGGTTGACAAACAGGTTTTAATGACTCCAGCCTAAGTGGATGGAAACTTACGACTTCAACTATATGTACCATTTCAAACTGGGAAACGAATTGCACTGTAGTACCCTTCCCTGGTGGTCTAGTGGTTAGGATTCGATTCCCGGTCAGGGAACTACTCTTTTGCTACATGTTTACTTGTACAACCTGTCACAATGAATATAGAAGGTTATCGCACATATGTACCAGCTCACACTGAGAACCGATTTGCACTGTATTATCCTTCCCTTGTGATCTAGTGGTTAGGATTTGGCGCTCTCACCGCTGCGGCCCGGGTTCAATTCCCGGTCAGGGAACTACTCTTTTGCTACATGTTTACTTGTACAACCTGTCACAATGAATATAGAAGATTATCGCACATATGTACCAGCTCACACTGAGAACCGATTTGCACTGTAGTACCCTTCCCTGGTGGTCTAGTGGTTAGGATTCGGCGCTCTCACCGCCGCGGCCCGGGTTTCCATTCCCGGTCAGGGAACTACTCATTTTGCTACATGTTTACTTGTACAACCTGTCACAATGAATATAGAAGGTTATCGCACATATGTACCAGCTCACACTGAGAACCAATTTGCACTGTATTATCCTTCCCTGGTGGTCTAGTGGTTAGGATTCGGTGCTCTCACCGCCGTGGCCCAGGTTCGATTCCCGGTCAGGGAAATAGTCTATTCTCCTTGTTTACTTGTGCAACCTGACATTATGAATTTAGTAGGTTGTCGCACATATGTACCACTTCAAATTGCAAACCGATTTGCCCTGCAGTGTCCTTCCCAGGTGTTCTAGTGGTGAACTAGACCCTCCTGCAGCAAAGCACACCCACAACATGATGGTGTTCTTCAGCTTGAAAGCCTCCCCTTTTCCCTCCAAACATAACAATGGTCATTATGGCCAAACAGTTCGATTTTTGTTTCATCAGACCAGAGGACATTTCTCCAAAAACTAGGATCTTTGTCCCCAAACTGTAGTATGGCTTTTTTATGGCGGTTTTGGAGCAGTAGCTTCTTCCTTGCTGAGCGGCCTCTCGGGGTATGTCGATATAGGACTCGTTTGCCTGTGGATATAGACCATTTTGTACCTGTTTCCTCCAGCATCTTCACAAGGTCCTTTGCTGTTGTTCTGGGATGGATTTGCACTTTTCGACCCAAAGTACGTTCATCTCTAGGAGAGAGAACGCGTCTCCTTCCTGAGCGGTATGACGCCTGCGTGGTACCATGGTGTTTATACTTGCGTACTATTGTTTCTACAGATGAGCGAGGTACCTTCAGGCGTTTGGAAATTGCTCCCAAGGAGGAACCAGACTTGTGGAGGTCTACATTTTTTTCTGAGGTTTTGCTGATTTCCTTTGCTTTTCCCATGGAGTCAAGCAAAGAGGCACTGAGTTTGAAGGTAGACCTTGAAATACATCTACAGTTACACCTCCAATTGACTCAAAGGATGTCAATAAGCCTATCAGAAGCTTCTAAAGCCATGACATCATTTTCAGGAATTTTACAAACTGTTTAAAGGCACAGCCAACTTTGTGTATGTAAACTTCTGGCCCACTGAATTTGTGATACAGTGAATTATAAGTGAAATAATCCCTCTGTAAACAATTGTTGGAAAAATTACTTGTGTCATGCACAAAGTAGATGTCCTAACCGACTGCCAAAACTATCGTTTGTTAGCAAGAAATGTGTGGAGGGGTTGACAAACAGGTTTTAATGACTCCAGCCTAAGTGGATGGAAACTTACGACTTCAACTATATGTACCATTTCAAACTGGGAAACGAATTGCACTGTAGTACCCTTCCCTGGTGGTCTAGTGGTTAGGATTCCGCGCTCTCACCGCCGCGGCCCAGGTTCGACTCCCGATTTCCACTGTAGTACAGGTTCGACTCCCAGTTCGACTCCTGATTTGCACTGTAGTACCCTTCCCTGGTGGTCTAGTGGTTAGGATTCGTCGCTCTCTCGGGTTTGATTCCTGGTCAGGGAACTACTCTTTTGCTACATGTTTACTTGTACAACCTGTCACAATGAATACAGAAGGTTATCGCACATATGTACCAGCTCACACTTGGAACCGATTTGCACTGTCGTACCCTTCCCTGGTGGTCTAGTGGTTAGGATTCGGCGCTCTCACCGCCGCGGCCTGGGTTCGATTCCCGGTCAGGGAACTACTCTATTGCTACATGTTTACTTGTACAACCTGTCACAATGAATATAGAAGGTTATCGCACATATGTACCAGCTCACACTTGGAACCGATTTGCACTGTAGTACCCTTCCCTGGTGGTCTAGTGGTTAGGATTCGGCGCTCTCACCGCCGCGGCCCGGGTTCGATCCCGGTCAGGGAACTACTCTTTTGCTACATGTTTACTTGTGCAACCTGTCACAATGAATATAGAAGGTTATCGCACATATGTACCAGCTCACACTGGGAACCGATTTGCACTGTAGTACCCTTCCCTGGTGGTCTAGTGGTTAGGATTCGGCGCAAAAACTAGGTTATTGCAAAAACTAGGATCTTTGTCCCCAAACTGTAGTATGGCTTTTTTATGGCGGTTTTGGAGCAGTAGCTTCTTCCTTGCTGAGCGGCCTCTCGGGGTATGTCGATATAGGACTCGATTGCCTGTGGATATAGACCATTTAGTACCTGTTTCCTCCAGCATCTTCACAAGGTCCTTTGCTGTTGTTCTGGGATGGATTTGCACTTTTCGACCCAAAGTACGTTCATCTCTAGGAGAGAGAACGCGTCTCCTTCCTGAGCGGTATGACGCCTGCGTGGTCCCATGGTGTTTATACTTGCGTACTATTGTTTCTACAGATGAGCGAGGTACCTTCAGGCGTTTGGAAATTGCTCCCAAGGAGGAACCAGACTTGTGGAGGTCTACATTTTTTTCTGAGGTCTTGGCTGATTTCCTTTGCTTTTCCCATGGAGTCAAGCAAAGAGGCACTGAGTTTGAAGGTAGGCCTTGAAATACATCTACAGGTACACCTCCAATTGACTCAAAGGATGTCAATTAGCCTATCAGAAGCTTCTAAAGCCAAGACATCATTTTCGGGAATTTTACAAACTGTTTAAAGGCACAGCCAACTTTGTGTATGTAAACTTCTGGCCCACTGAATTTGTGATACAGTGAATTATAAGTGAAATAATCCCTCTGTAAACAATTGTTGGAAAAATTACTTGTGTCATGCACAAAGTAGATGTCCTAACCGACTGCCAAAACTATCGTTTGTTAGCAAGAAATGTGTGGAGGGGTTGACAAACAGGTTTTAATGACTCCAGCCTAAGTGGATGGAAACTTACGACTTCAACTATATGTACCATTTCAAACTGGGAAACGAATTGCACTGTAGTACCCTTCCCTGGTGGTCTAGTGGTTAGGATTCGCGCTCTCACCGCCGCGGCCCAGGTTCGACTCCCGATTTCCACTGTAGTACCCTTTCCTGAATGGTTCGACTCCCAGTTCGACTCCCGATTTGCACTGTAGTACCCTTCCCTGGTGGTCTAGTGGTTAGGATTCGGCGCTCTCTCGGGTTTGATTCCTGGTCAGGGAACTACTCTTTTGCTACATGTTTACTTGTACAACCTGTCACAATGAATACAGAAGGTTATCGCACATATGTACCAGCTCACACTTGGAACCGATTTGCACTGTAGTACCCTTCCCTGGTGGTCTAGTGGTTAGGATTCGGCGCTCTCACCGCCGCGGCCTGGGTTCGATTCCCGGTCAGGGAACTACTCTATTGCTACATGTTTACTTGTACAACCTGTCACAATGAATATAGAAGGTTATCGCACATATGTACCAGCTCACACTTGGAACCGATTTGCACTGTAGTACCCTTCCCTGGTGGTCTAGTGGTTAGGATTCGGCGCTCTCACCGCCGCGGCCCGGGTTCGATCCCCGGTCAGGGAACTACTCTTTTGCTACATGTTTACTTGTGCAACCTGTCACAATGAATATAGAAGGTTATCGCACATATGTACCAGCTCACACTGGGAACCGATTTGCACTGTAGTACCCTTCCCTGGTGGTCTAGTGGTTAGGATTCGGTGCAAAAACTAGGATCTTTGTCCCCAAACTGTAGTATGGCTTTTTTATGGCGGTTTTGGAGCAGTAGCTTCTTCCTTGCTGAGCGGCCTCTCGGGGTATGTCGATATAGGACTCGATTGCCTGTGGATATAGACCATTTTGTACCTGTTTCCTCCAGCATCTTCACAAGGTCCTTTGCTGTTGTTCTGGGATGGATTTTCACTTTTCGACCCAAAGTACGTTCATCTCTAGGAGAGAGAACGCGTCTCCTTCCTGAGCGGTATGACGCCTACGTGGTCCCATGGTGTTTATACTTGCGTACTATTGTTTCTACAGATGAGCGAGGTACCTTCAGGCGTTTGGAAATTGCTCCCAAGGAGGAACCAGACTTGTGGAGGTCTACATTTTTTTTCTGAGGTCTTGGCTGATTTCCTTTGCTTTTCCCATGGAGTCAAGCAAAGAGGCACTGAGTTTGAAGGTAGGCCTTGAAATACATCTACAGGTACACCTCCAATTGACTCAAAGGATGTCAATTAGCCTATCAGAAGCTTCTAAAGCCAAGACATCATTTTCGGGAATTTTACAAACTGTTTAAAGGCACAGCCAACTTTTGTATGTAAACTTCTGGCCCACTGAATTTGTGATACAGTGAATTATAAATGAAATAATCCCTCTGTAAACAATTGTTGGAAAAATGACTTGTGTCATGCACAAAGTAGATGTCCTAACCGACTGCCAAAACTATTGTTTGTTAGCAAGAAATGTGGGGAGGGGTTGACAAACAGGTTTTAATGACTCCAGCCTAAGTGGATGGAAACTTACGACTTCAACTATATGTACCATTTCAAACTGGGAAACGAATTGCACTGTAGTACCCTTCCCTGGTGGTCTAGTGGTTAGGATTTGATTCCCGGTCAGTGAACTGCTCTTTTTGCTACATGTTTACGTGTGCAACCTGTCACAATGAATATAGGTTATCGCACATATGTACCAGCTCACACTGGGAACCGATTTGAAATGTTGTACCCTTCCCTGGTGGTCTAGTGGTTAGGATTCGGCGCTCTCACCGCCGCGGCCCGGGTTCGAACCCGGTCAGGGAACTACTCTTTTGCTACATGTTTACTTGTGCAACCTGTCACAATGAATATAGAAGGTTATCGCACATATGTACCAGCTCACACTGGGAACCGATTTGCACTGTAGTACCCTTCCCTGGTGGTCTAGTGGTTAGGATTCGGTGCAAAAACTAGGTTATTGCAAAAACTAGGATCTTTGTCCCCAAACTGTAGTATGGCTTTTTTATGGCGGTTTTGGAGCAGTACTTCTTCCTTGCTGAGCGGCCTCTCGGGGTATGTCGATATAGGACTCGATTGCCTGTGGATATAGACCATTTAGTACCTGTTTCCTCCAGCATCTTCACAAGGTCCTTTGCTGTTGTTCTGGGATGGATTTTCACTTTTCGACCCAAAGTACATTCATCTCTAGGAGAGAGAACGCGTCTCCTTCCTGAGCGGTATGACGCCTACGTGGTCCCATGGTGTTTATACTTGCGTACTATTGTTTCTACAGATGAGCGAGGTACCTTCAGGCGTTTGTAAATTGCTCCCAAGGAGGAACCAGACTTGTGGAGGTCTACATTTTTTTCTGAGGTCTTGGCTGATTTCCTTTGCTTTTCCCATGGAGTCAAGCAAAGAGGCACTGAGTTTGAAGGTAGGCCTTGAAATACATCTACAGGTACACCTCCAATTGACTCAAAGGATGTCAATTAGCCTATCACAAGCTTCTAAAGCCAAGACATCATTTTCGGGAATTTTACAAACTGTTTAAAGGCACAGCCAACTTTGTGTATGTAAACTTCTGGCCCACTGAATTTGTGATACAGTGAATTATAAGTGAAATAATCCCTCTGTAAACAATTGTTGGAAAAATGACTTGTGTCATGCACAAAGTAGATGTCCTAACCGACTGCCAAAACTATTGTTTGTTAGCAAGAAATGTGGGGAGGGGTTGACAAACAGGTTTTAATGACTCCAGCCTAAGTGGATGGAAACTTACGACTTCAACTATATGTACCATTTCAAACTGGGAAACGAATTGCACTGTAGTACCCTTCCCTGGTGGTCTAGTGGTTAGGATTCGGCGCTCTCACCGCCGCGTCCCGGGTTTGATTTCTGGTCAGGGAACTACTCTTTTGCTACATGTTTACTTGTGCAACCTGTCACAATGAATACAGAAGGTTATCGCACATATGTACCAGCTCACACTTGGAACCGATTTGCAATGTAGTACCCTTCCCTGGTGGTCTAGTGGTTAGGATTCGGTGCTCTCACCGCCCCCCGGGTTTGATTCCCGGTCAGGGAACTTCTCTTTTGCTACATGTTTACTTGTGCAACCTGTCACAATGAATATAGAAGGTTATCGCACATATGTACCAGCTCACACATGGAACCGACTTGCACTGTAGTACCCTTCCCTGGTGGTCTAGTGGTTAGGATTCAAAAACTAGGTTATTGCAAAAACTAGGATCTTTGTCCCCAAACTGTAGTATGGCTTTTTTATGGCGGTTTTGGAGCAGTAGCTTCTTCCTTGCTGAGCGGCCTCTCGGGGTATGTCGATATAGGACTCGTTTGCCTGTGGATATAGACCATTTTGTACCTGTTTCCTCCAGCATCTTCACAAGGTCCTTTGCTGTTGTTCTGGGATGGATTTGCACTTTTCGACCCAAAGTACGTTCATCTCTAGGAGAGAGAACGCGTCTCCTTCCTGAGCGGTATGACGCCTGCGTGGTCCCATGGTGTTTATACTTGCGTACTATTGTTTCTACAGATGAGCGAGGTACCTTCAGGCGTTTGGAAATTGCTCCCAAGGAGGAACCAGACTTGTGGAGGTCTACATTTTTTTCTGAGGTCTTGCCTGATTTCCTTTGCTTTTCCCATGGAGTCAAGCAAAGAGGCACTGAGTTTGAAGGTAGGCCTTGAAATACATCTACAGGTACACCTCCAATTGACTCAAAGGATGTCAATTAGCCTATCAGAAGCTTCTAAAGCCATGACATCATTTTCGGGAATTTTACAAACTGTTTAAAGGCACAAACCAACTTAGTGTATGTAAACTTCTGGCCCACTGAATTTGTGATACAGTGAATTATAAGTGAAATAATCCCAATGTAAACAATTGTTGGAAAAATGACTTGTGTCATGCACAAAGTAGATGTCCTAACCGTCTGCCAAAACGATCGTTTGTTAGCAAGAAATGTGTGGAGGGGTTGACAAACAGGTTTTAATGACTCCAGCCTAAGTGGATGGAAACTTACGACTTCAACTAAATGTACCATTTCAAACTGGGAAACGAATTGCACTGTAGTACCCTTCCCTGGTGGTCTAGTGGTTAGGATTCGGCGCTCTCACTGCCCGCGGCCCGGGTTCGACTCCCGATTTCCACTGTAGTACCCTTCCCTGGTGGTTTGACTCCCAGTTCGACTCCTGATTTGCACTGTAGTACCCTTCCCTGGTGGTCTAGTGGTTAGGTTTCGGGCTCTCACCGCTGTGCCCGGGTTCGATTCCTGGTCAGGGAACTACTCTTTTGCTACATGTTTACTTGTACAACCTGTCACAATGAATATAGAAGGTTATCGCACATATGTACCAGCACACACTTGGAACCGATTTGCACTGTAATACCCTTCCCTGGTGGTCTAGTGGTTAGGATTCGGTGCTCTCACCGCTGCGGCCCGGGTTCGGCACAGCCAACTCATTGTATGTAAACTTCTGGCCCACTGAATTTGTGATACAGTGAATTATAAGTGAAATAATCCAATGTAAACAATTGTTGGAAAAATGACTTGTGTCATGCACAAAGTAAATGTCCTAACCGTCTGCCAAAACGATCGTTTGTTAGCAAGAAATGTGGGGAGGGTTGACAAACAGGTTTTAATGACTCCAGCCTAAGTGGATGGAAACTTACGAATTCAACTATATGTACCATTTCAAACTGGGAAACGAATTGCACTGAAGTACCCTTCCCTGGTGGTCTAGTGGTTAGGATTCGGCTCACTGCCGCGGCCCGGGTTCGACTCCTGATTTCCACTGTAGTACCCTTCCCTGGTGGTTCGACTCTCAGTTCGACTCCTGATTTGCACTGTAGTACCCTTCCCTGGTGGTCTAGTGTTTAGGATTCTGCGCTCTCACCGCCGCAGCCCGGGTTCGACTCCTGATTTCCACTGTACTACCCTTCCCTGGTGGTTCGACTCCCAGTTCGACTCCCGATTTGCACTGTAGTACCCTTCCCTAGTGGTCTACTACTCTTTTGCTACATGTTTACTTGTACAACCTGTCACAATTAATATAGGTTATCGCACATATGTACCAGCTCACACTTGGAACCGATTTGCACTGTAGTACCCTTCCCTGGTGGTCTAGTGGTTAGGATTCGGCGCTCTCACCGCCGCGGCCCGGGTTCGATTCCTGATCAGGGAACTACTCTTTTGCTACATGTTTACTTGTACAACCTGTCACAATGAATATAGAAGGTTATCGCACATATGTACCAGCTCACACTGAGAACCGATTTGCACTGTATTATCCTTCCCTGGTGGTCTAGTGGTTAGGATTCGGCGCTCTCACCGCCGCGGCCTGGGTTCGATTCCCGGTCAGGGAAATAGTCTATGCTCCTTCTTTACTTCTGCAACCTGTCACAATGAATATAGAAGGTTATCGCACATATGTACCAGCTCACACTGGGAACTGATTTGCACTGCAGTGTCCTTCCCAGGTGTTCTAGTGGTGCACCAGACCCTCTTGCAGCAAAGCACCCCCACAACATGATGGTGTTCTTCGGCTTGAAAGCCTCCCCCTTTTCCCTCCAAACATAACAATGGTCATTATGGCCAAACAGTTCGATTTTTGTTTCATCAGACCAGAGGACATTTCTCCAATAACTAGGATCTTTGTCCCCAAACTGTAGTATGGCTTTTTTATGGCAGTTTTGGAGCAGTAGCTTCTTCCTTGCTGAGCGGCCTCTCGGGCTATGTCGATATAGGACTCGTTTGCCTGTGGATATAGACCATTTTGTACCTGTTTCCTCCAGCATCTTCACAAGGTCCTTTGCTGTTGTTCTGGGATGGATTTGCATTTGTCGACCCAAAGTATGTTCATCTCTAGGAGAGAGAACGCGTCTCCTTCCTGAGCGGTATGACGCCTGCGTCATACCATGGTGTTTATACTTGCGTACTATTGTTTCTACAGATGAGCGAGGTACCTTCAGGCGTTTGGAAATTGCTCCCAAGGAGGAACCAGACTTGTGGAGGTCTACATTTTTTTCTGAGGTCTTGCCTGATTTCCTTTGCTTTTCCCATGGAGTCAAG
This sequence comes from Oncorhynchus gorbuscha, assembly GCF_021184085.1. NCBI lineage: Eukaryota > Metazoa > Chordata > Actinopteri > Salmoniformes > Salmonidae > Oncorhynchus > Oncorhynchus gorbuscha. The sequence continues at coordinate 100,782 of NW_025746375.1, forward strand.
CAAAGAGGCACTGAGTTTGAAGGTAGGCCTTGAAATACATCTACAGGTACACCTCCAATTGACTCAAAGGATGTCAATTAGCCTATCAGAAGCTTCTAAAGCCATGACATCATTTTCGGGAATTTTACAAACTGTTTAAAGGCACAAACAACTTAGTGTACGTAAACTTCTGGCCCACTGAATTTGTGATACAGTGAATTATAAGTGAAATAATCCCAATGTAAACAATTGTTGGAAAAATGACTTGTGTCATGCACAAAGTAGATGTCCTAACCGTCTGCCAAAACTATCGTTTGTTAGCAAGAAATGTGGGAGGGGTTGACAAACAGGTTTTAATGACTCCAGCCTAAGTGGATGGAAACTTACGACTTCAACTAAATGTACCATTTCAAACTGGGAAACGAATTGCACTGTAGTACCCTTCCCTGGTGGTCTAGTGGTTAGGATTCGGCGCTCTCACTGCCGCGGCCCGGGTTCGACTCCCGATTTCCACTGTAGTACCCTTCCCTGGTGGTTTGACTCCCAGTTCGACTCCTGATTTGCACTGTAGTACCCTTCCCTGGTGGTCTAGTGGTTAGGTTTCGGGCTCTCACCGCTGTGCCCCGGGCTCGATTCCTGGTCAGGGAACTACTCTTTTGCTACATGTTTACTTGTACAACCTGTCACAATGAATATAGAAGGTTATCGCACATATGTACCAGCACACACTTGGAACCGATTTGCACTGTAATACCCTTCCCTGGTGGTCTAGTGGTTAGGATTCGGTGCTCTCACCGCTGCGGCCGGGTTCGGCACAGCCAACTCATTGTATGTAAACTTCTGGCCCACTGAATTTGTGATACAGTGAATTATAAGTGAAATAATCCCAATGTAAACAATTGTTGGAAAAATGACTTGTGTCATGCACAAAGTAAATGTCCTAACCGTCTGCCAAAACGATCGTTTGTTAGCAAGAAATGTGGGGAGGGGTTGACAAACAGGTTTTAATGACTCCAGCCTAAGTGGATGGAAACTTACGAATTCAACTATATGTACCATTTCAAACTGGGAAACGAATTGCACTGAAGTACCCTTCCCTGGTGGTCTAGTGGTTAGGATTCGGCGCTCTCACCGCCGCAGCCCGGGTTCGACTCCTGATTTCCACTGTAGTACCCTTCCCTGGTGGTTTGACTCCCAGTTCGACTCCTGATTTGCACTGTAGTACCCTTCCCTGGTGGTCTAGTGGTTAGGTTTCGGGGCTCTCACCGCTGTGCCCCGGGCTCGATTCCTGGTCAGGGAACTACTGCTACATGTTTACTTGTACAACCTGTCACAATGAATACAGAAGGTTATCGCACATATGTACCAGCTCACACTTGGAACCGATTTGCACTGTCGTACCCTTCCCTGGTGGTCTAGTGGTTAGGATTCGGCGCTCTCACCGCTGCGGCCCGGGTTCGATTCCCGGTCAGGGAACTACTCTTTTGCTACATGTTTACTTGTACAACCTGTCACAATGAATATAGAAGGTTATCGCACATATGTACCAGCTCACACTTGGAACCGATTTGCACTGTAGTACCCTTCCCTGGTGGTCTAGTGGTTAGGATTCGGCGCTCTCACCGCCGCGGCCCGGGTTCGATCCCCGGTCAGGGAACTACTCTTTTGCTACATGTTTACTTGTGCAACCTGTCACAATGAATATAGAAGGTTATCGCACATATGTACCAGCTCACACTGGGAACCGATTTGCACTGTAGTACCCTTCCCTGGTGGTCTAGTGGTTAGGATTCGGCGCAAAACTAGGTTATTGCAAAAACTAGGATCTTTGTCCCCAAACTGTAGTATAGCTTTTTTATGGCGGTTTTGGAGCAGTAGCTTCTTCCTTGCTGAGCGGCCTCTCGGGGTATGTCGATATAGGACTCGTTTGCCTGTGGATATAGACCATTTTGTACCTGTTTCCTCCAGCATCTTCACAAGGTCCTTTGCTGTTGTTCAGGGATGGATTTGCACTTTTCGACCCAAAGTACGTTCATCTCTAGGAGAGAGAAAGCGTCTCCTTCCTGAGCGGTATGACGCCTGCGTCATACCATGGTGTTTATACTTGCGTACTATTGTTTCTACAGATGAGCGAGGTACCTTCAGGCGTTTGGAAATTGCTCCCAAGGAGGAACCAGACTTGTGGAGGTCTACATTTTTTTTCTGAGGTCTTCCCTGATTTCCTTTGCTTTTCCCATGGAGTCAAGCAAAGAGGCACTGAGTTAGAAGGTAGGCCTTGAAATACATCTACAGGTACACCTCCAATTGACTCAAAGGATGTCAATTAGCCTATCAGAAGCTTCTAAAGCCATGACATCATTTTCGGGAATTTTACAAACTGTTTAAAGGCACAGCCAACTTAGTGTATGTAAACTTCTGGCCCACTGAATTTGTGATACAGTGAATTATAAGTGAAATAATCCCTCTGTAAACAATTGTTGGAAAAATTACTTGTGTCATGCACAAAGCAGATGTCCTAACCGACTGCCAAAACTATCGTTTGTTAGCAAAAATGTGTGGAGGGGTTGACAAACAGGTTTTAATGACTCCAGCCTAAGTGGATGGAAACTTACGACTTCAACTATATGTACCATTTCAAACTGGGAAACGAATTGCACTGTAGTATCCTTCCCTGGTGGTCTAGTGGTTAGGATTCGATTCCCGGTCAGTGAACTGCTCTTTTGCTACATGTTTACGTGTGCAACCTGTCACAATGAATATAGAAGGTTATCGCACATATGTACCAGCTCACACTGGGAACCGATTTGCACTGTAGTACCCTTCCCTGGTGGTCTAGTGGTTAGGATTCGGCGCTCTCACCGCCGCGGCCCTGGGTTCGATTCCCGTTCAGGGAACTATGCTTTTGCTACATGTTTACGTGTGCAACCTGTCACAATGAATATAGAAGGTTATCGCACATATGTACCATCTCACACTGGGAACCGATTTGCACTGCAGTGTCCTTCCCAGGTGTTCTAGTGGTGCACCAGACCCTCCTGCAGCAAAGCACCCCCACAACATGATGGTGTTCTGAGCGGGCTCTCGAGGTATGTCGATATAGGACTCGTTTGCCTGTGGATATAGACCATTTTGTACCTGTTTCCTCCAGCATCTTCACAAGGTCCTTTGCTGTTGTTCTGGGATGGATTTGCACTTTTCGACCCAAAGTACGTTCATCTCTAGGAGAGAGAACGCGTCTCCTTCCTGAGCGGTATGACGCCTGCGCCATACCATGGTGTTTATACTTGCGTACTATTGTTTCTACAGATGAGCGAGGTACCTTCAGGCGTTTGGAAATTGCTCCCAAGGAGGAACCAGACTTGTGGAGGTCTACATTTTTTTCTGAGGTTTTGCCTGATTTCCTTTGCTTTTCCCATGGAGTCAAGCAAAGAGGCACTGAGTTTGAAGGTTGGCCTTGAAATACATCTACAGGTACTCCTCCAATTGACTCAAAGGATGTCAATTAGCCTATCAGAAGCTTCTAAAGCCATGACATCATTTTCGGGAATTTTACAAACTGTTTAAAGGCACAGCCAACTAATTGTATGTAAACTTCTGGCCCACTGAATTTGTGATACAGTGAATTATAAGTGAAATAATCCCAATGTAAACAATTGTTGGAAAAATGACTTGTGTCATGCACAAAGTAGATGTCCTAACCGTCTGCCAAAACGATCGTTTGTTAGCAAGAAATGTGGGGAGGGGTTGACAAACAGGCTTTAATGACTCCAGCCTAAGTGGATGGAAACTTACGACTTCAACTATATGTACCATTTCAAACTGGGAAACGAATTGCACTGTAGTACCCTTCCCTGGTGGTCTAGTGGTTAGGATTCGGCTCTCTCACCGCCGCGGCCCGGGTTAGATTCCCGGTCAGGGAACTACTCTTTTGCTACATCTTTACTTGTACAACCTGTCACAATGAATATAGAAGGTTATCGCACATATGTACCAGCTCACACTGAGAACCAATTTGCACTGTATTATCCTTCCCTGGTGGTCTAGTGGTTAGGATTCGGCACTCTCAGTGCCGCGGCCCGGGTTCGATTCCCGGTCAGGGAAATATTTTATGCTCCTTGTTTACTTGTGCAACCTGTCACTATGAATTTAGTAGGTTGTCGCACATATGTACCACTTCAAATTGCAAACCGATTTGCCCTGCAGTGTCCTTCCCAGGTGTTCTAGTGGTGCACCAGACTCTCCTGCAGCAAAGCACCCCCACAACATGATGGTGTTCTTCGGCTTGAAAGCCTCCCCCTTTTCCCTCCAAACATAACAATGGTCATTATGGCCAAACAGTTCGATTTTTGTTTCATCAGACCAGAGGACATTTCTCCAAAAACTAGGATCTTTGTCCCCAAACTGTAGTATGGCTTTTTTATGGCGGTTTTGGAGCAGTAGCTTCTTCCTTGCTGAGCGGCCTCTCGGGGTATGTCGATATAGGACTGGTTGGCCTGTGGATGTAGACCATTTTGTACCTGTTTCCTCCAGCATCTTCACAAGGTCCTTTGCTGTTGTTCTGGGATGGATTTGCACTTTTCGACCCAAAGTTTTAATGACTCCAGCCTAAGTGGATGGAAACTTATGACTTCAACTATATGTACCATTTCAAACTGGGAAACGAATTGCACTGTAGTATCCTTCCCTGGTGGTCTAGTGGTTAGGATTCGATTCCCGGTCAGTGAACTGCTCTTTTGCTACATGTTTACGTGTGCAACCTGTCACAATGAATATAGAAGGTTATCGCACATATGTACCAGCTCACACTGGGAACCGATTTGCACTGTAGTACCCTTCCCTGGTGGTCTAGTGGTTAGGATTCGGCGCTCTAACCGCCGCGACCTTGGTTCTATTCCCGTTCAGGGAACTATGCTTTTGCTACATGTTTACTTGTGCAACCTGTCACAATGAATATAGAAGGTTATCGCACATATGTACCATCTCACACTGGGAACCGATTTGCACTGCAGTGTCCTTCCCAGGTGTTCTAGTGGTGCACCAGACCCTCCTGCAGCAAAGCACCCCCACAACATGATGGTGTTCTGAGCGGGCTCTCGAGGTATGTCGATATAGGACTCGTTTGCCTGTGGATATAGACCATTTTGTACCTGTTTCCTCCAGCATCTTCACAAGGTCCTTTGCTGTTGTTCTGGGATGGATTTGCACTTTTCGACCCAAAGTACGTTCATCTCTAGGAGAGAGAACGCGTCTCCTTCCTGAGCGGTATGACGCCTGCGCCATACCATGGTGTTTATACTTGCGTACTATTGTTTCTACAGATGAGCGAGGTACCTTCAGGCGTTTGGAAATTGCTCCCAAGGAGGAACCAGACTTGTGGAGGTCTACATTTTTTTTCTGAGGTCTTGGCTGATTTCCTTTGCTTTTCCCATGGAGTCAAGCAAAGAGGCACTGAGTTTGAATGTAGGTCTTGGAATACATCTACAGGTACACCTCCAATTGACTCAAAGGATGTCAATTAGCCTATCAGAAGCTTCTAAAGCCATGACATAATTTTCGGGAATTTTACAAACTGTTTAAAGGCACAGCCAACTCATTGTATGTAAACTTCTGGCCCACTGAATTTGTGATACAGTGAATTATAAGTGAAATAATCCCAATGTAAACAATTGTTGGAAAAATGACTTGTGTCATGCACAAAGTAGATGTCCTAACCGTCTGCCAAAACGATCGTTTGTTAGCAAGAAATGTGGGGAGGGGTTGACAAACAGGTTTTAATGACTCCAGCCTAAGTGGATGGAAACTTACGACTTCAACTATATGTACCATTTCAAACTGGGAAACGAATTGCACTGTAGTACCCTTCCCTGGTGGTCTAGTGGTTAGGATTCGGCGCTCTCACCGCTGCGGCCGGGGTTCGATTTCCAGTCAGGGAACTACTCTATTGCTACATGTTTACTTGTACAACCTGTCACAATGAATATAGGTTATCACACATATGTACCAGCTCACACTTGGAACCGATTTGCACTGTCGTACCCTTCCCTGGTGGTCTAGTGGTTAGGATTCGGCGCTCTCACCGCCGCGGCCCGGTTTCGATTCCCGGTCAGGGAACTACTCTTTGCTACATCTTTACTTGTACAACCTGTCACAATGAATATAGAAGGTTATCGCACATATGTACCAGCTCACACTGAGAACCAATTTGCACTGTATTATCCTTCCCTGGTGGTCTAGTGGTTAGGATTCGGCGCTCTCACCGCCGCGGCCCGGGTTCGATTCCCGGTCAGGGAAATAGTCTATGCTCCTTGTTTATTTGTGCAACCTGTCACTATGAATTTAGTAGGTTGTCGCACATATGTACCACTTCAAATTTCAAACCGATTTGCCCTGCAGTGTCCTTCCCAGGTGTTCTAGTGGTGCACCAGACCCTCCTGCAGCAAAGCAACCCCACAACATGATGGTGTTCTTCAGCTTGAAATCCTCCCCCTTTTCCCTCCAAACATAATAATGGTCATTATGGCCAAACAGTTCGATTTTTGTTTCATCAGACCAGAGGACATTTCTCCAAAAACTAGGATCTTTGTCCCCAAACTGTAGTATGGCTTTTTTATGGCGGTTTTGGAGCTGTAGCTTCTTCCTTGCAGAGCGGCCTCTCGGGGTATGTCGATATAGGACTCGTTTGCCTGTGGATATAGACCATTTTGTACCTGTTTCCTCCAGCATCTTCACAAGGTCCTTTGCTGTTGTTCTGGGATGGATTTGCACTTTTCGACCCAAAGTACGTTCATCTCTAGGAGAGAGAACGCGTCTCCTTCCTGAGCGGTATGACGCCTGCGTGGTCCCATGGTGTTTATACTTGCGTACAATTGTTTCTACAGATGAGCGAGGTACCTTCAGGCGTTTGGAAATTGCTCCCAAGGAGGAACCAGACTTGTGGAGGTCTACATTTTGTTTCTGAGGTCTTGGCTGATTTCCTTTGCTTTTCCCATGGAGTCAAGCAAAGAGGCACTGAGTTTGAATGTAGGTCTTGGAATACATCTACAGGTACACCTCCAATTGACTCAAAGGATGTCAATTAGCCTATCAGAAGCTTCTAAAGCCATGACATAATTTTCGGGAATTTTACAAACTGATTAAAGGCACAGCCAACTTAGTGTATGTAAACTTCTGGCCCACTGAATTTGTGATACAGTGAATTATAAGTGAAATAATCCCTCTGTAAACAATTGTTGGAAAAATGACTTGTGTCATGCACAAAGTAGATGTCCTAACCGACTGCCAATACTATCTTTTGTTAGCAAGAAATGTGTGGAGGGGTTGACAAACAGGTTTTAATGACTCCAGCCTAAGTGGATGTAAACTTACGACTTCAACTATATGTACCATTTCAAACTGGGAAACGAATTGCACTGTAGTACCCTTCCCTGGTGGTCTAGTGGTTAGGATTCGATTCCCGGTCAGGGAACTGCTCTTTTGCTACATGTTTACGTGTGCAACCTGTCACAATGAATATAGAAGGTTATCGCACATATGTACCAGCTCACACTGGGAACCGATTTGAAATGTTGTACCCTTCCCTGGTGGTCTAGTGCTTAGGATTTGGCACTCTCACAGCTGCTGCCTGGGTTCGATTCCCTGTCAGGGAACTACTCTTTTGCTACATGTTTACTTGTACAACCTGTCACACTGAATATAGAAGGTTATCGCACATATGTACCAGCTCACACTTGGAACCGATTTGCACTGTAGTACCCTTCCCTGGTGCTCTAGTGGTTAGGATTCAGCGCTCTCACCGCCGCGTCCCGGGTTCGATTCCCATTCAGGGAACTACTCTTTTGCTACATGTTTACTTGTGCAACCTGTCACAATGAATATAGAAGGTTATCGCAAATATGTACCAGCTCACACTGGGAACCGATTTGCACTGCAGTGTCCTTCCCAGGTGTTCTAGCGGTGCACCAGACCCTCCTGCAGCAAAGCACCCCCACAACATGATGGTGTTCTTCGGCTTGAAAGCCTCCCCCTTTTCCCTCCAAACATAACAATGGTCATTATGGCCAAACAGTTTGATTTTTGTTTCATCAGACCAGAGGACATTTCTCCAAAAACTAGGATCTTTGTCCCCAAACTGTAGTATGGCTTTTTTATGGCGGTTTTGGAGCAGTAGCTTCTTCCTTGCTGAGCGGCCTCTCGGGGTATGTCGATATAGGACTCGTTTGCCTGTGGATATAGACCATTTTGTACCTGTTTCCTCCAGCATCTTCACAAGGTCCTTTGCTGTTGTTCTGGGATGGATTTGCACTTTTCGACCCAAAGTACGTTCATCTCTAGGAGAGAGAACGCGTCTCCTTCCTGAGCGGTATGACGCCTGCGTGGTCCCATGGTGTTTATACTTGCGTACTATTGTTTCTACAGATGAGCGAGGTACCTTCAGGCATTTGGAAATTGCTCCCAAGGAGGAACCAGACTTGTGGAGATCTACATTTTTTTCTGAGGTTTTGCCTGATTTCCTTTGCTTTTCCCATGGAGTCAAGCAAAGAGGCACTGAGTTTGAAGGTAGGCCTTGAAATACATCTACAGGTACTCCTCCAATTGACTCAAAGGATGTCAATTAGCCTATCAGAAGATTCTAAAGCCATGACATCATTTTCGGGAATTTTACAAACTGTTTAAAGGCACAGCCAACTTAGTGTATGTAAACTCTGGCCCACTGAATTTGTGATACAGTGAATTATAAGTGAAATAATCCCTCTCTGTAAACAATTGTTGGAAAAATGACTTGTGTCATACACAAAGTAGATGTCCTAACCGACTCCAAAACTATCGTTTGTTAGCAAGAAATGTGTGGAGGGGTTGACAAACAGGTTTTAATGACTCCAGCCTAAGTGGATGGAAACTTACGACTTCAACTATATGTACAATTTCAAACTGGGAAATGAATTGCACAGTAGTACCCTTCCCTGGTGGTCTAGTGGTTTGGATTCGGCGCTCTCACCGCCGCGGCCCTGGTTCGATCCCGGTCAGGGAACTACTCTTTTCCTACATGTTTACTTGTACAACCTGTCACAATGAATATAGAAGGTTATCGCACATATGTACCAGCTCACACTGAGAACCGATTTGCACTGTATTATCCTTCCCTGGTGGTCTAGTGGTTAGGATTTGGTGCTCTCACCGCCGTGGCCCGGGTTCAATTCCAGGTCAGGGAAATAGTCTATGCTCCTTGTTTACTTGTGCAACCTGTCACTATGAATTTAGTAGGTTGTCGCACATATGTACCACTTCAAATTGCGAACCGATTTGCACTGCAGTGTCCTTCCCAGGTGTTCTAGTGGTGCACCAGACCCTCCTGCAGCAAAGCACCCCCACAACATGATGGTGTTCTTCGGCTTGAAAGCCTCCCCTTTTCCCTCCAAACATAACAATGGTCATTATGGCCAAACAGTTTGATTTTTGTTTCATCAGACCAGAGGACATTTCTCCAAAAACTAGGATCTTTGTCCCCAAACTGTAGTATGGCTTTTTTATGGCGGTTTTGGAGCAGTAGCTTCTTCCTTGCTGAGCGGCCTCTCGGGGTATGTCGATATAGGACTCGTTTGCCTGTGGATATAGACCATTTTGTACCTGTTTCCTCCAGCATCTTCACAAGGTCCTTTGCTGTTGTTCTGGGATGGATTTGCACTTTTCGACCCAAAGTACGTTCATCTCTAGGAGAGAAAGGCGTCTCCTTCCTGAGCGGTATGACGCCTGCGTGGTCCCATGGTGTTTATACTTGCGTACTATTGTTTCTACAGATGAGCGAGGTACCTTCAGGCATTTGGAAATTGCTCCCAAGGAGGAACCAGACTTGTGGAGATCTACATTTTTTTCTGAGGTTTTGCCTGATTTCCTTTGCTTTTCCCATGGAGTCAAGCAAAGAGGCACTGAGTTTGAAGGTAGGCCTTGAAATACATCTACAGGTACTCCTCCAATTGACTCAAAGGATGTCAATTAGCCTATCAGAAGATTCTAAAGCCATGACATCATTTTCGGAATTTTACAAACTGTTTAAAGGCACAGCCAACTTAGTGTATGTAAACTCTGGCCCACTGAATTTGTGATACAGTGAATTATAAGTGAAATAATCCCTCTGTAAACAATTGTTGGAAAAATGACTTGTGTCATGCACAAAGTAGATGTCCTAACCGACTCCCAAAACTATCGTTTGTTAGCACGAAATGTGTGGAGGGGTTGACAAACAGGTTTTAATGACTCCAGCCTAAGTGGATGGAAACTTACGACTTCAACTATATGTACAATTTCAAACTGGGAAACGAATTGCACAGTAGTACCCTTCCCTGGTGGTCTAGTGTTTTGGATTCGGCGCTCTCACCGCTGCGGCCCGGGTTCGATTCCCGGTCAGAGAACCACTCTTTTGCTACATGTTTACTTGTACAACCTGCCACTATGAATTTAGTAGGTTGTCGCACATATGTACCACTTCAAATTGCAAACCGATTTGCCCTGCAGTGTCCTTCCCAGGTGTTCTAGTGGTGCACCAGACCCTCCTGCAGCAAAGCACCCCCACAACATGATGGTGTTCTTCGGCTTGAAAGCCTCCCCCTTTCCCTCCAAACATAACAATGGTCATTATGGCCAAACAGTTCGATTTTTGTTTCATCAGACCAGAGGACATTTCTCCAAAAACTAGGATCTTTGTCCGCAAACTGTAGTATGGCTTTTTTATGGCGGTTTTGGAGCAGTAGCTTCTTCCTTGCTGAGCGGCCTCTAGGGGTATGTCGATATAGGACTCGTTTGCCTGTGGATATAGACTATTTTGTACCTGTTTCCTCCAGCATCTCCACAAGGTCCTTTGCTGTTGTTCTGGGATGGATTTGCACTTTTCGACCCAAAGTACGTTCATCTCTAGGAGAGATAACGCGTCTCCTTCCTGAGCGGTATGACGCCTGCGTCATACCATGCTGTTTATACTTGCGTACTATTGTTTCTACAGATGAGCGAGGTACCTTCAGGCGTTTGGAAATTGCTCCCAAGGAGGAACCAGACTTGTGGAGGTCTACATTTTTTTCTGAGGTCTTGCCTGATTTCCTTTGCTTTTCCCATGGAGTCAAGCAAAGAGGCACTGAGTTTGAAGGTAGGCCTTGAAATACATCTACAGGTACACCTCCAATTGACTCAAAGGATGTCAATTAGCCTATCAGAAGCTTCTAAAGCCATGACATCATTTTCGGGAATTTTACAAACTGTTTAAAGGCACAGCCAACTTATTGTATGTAAACTTCTGGCCCACTGAATTTGTGATACAGTGAATTATAAGTGAAATAATCCCAATGTAAACAATTGTTGGAAAAATGACTTGTGTCATGCACAAAGTAGATGTCCTAACCGTCTGCCAAAACGATCGTTTGTTAGCAAGAAATGTGTGGAGGGGTTGACAAACAGGTTTTAATGACTCCAGCCTAAGTGGATGGAAACTTACGACTTCAACTATATGTACCATTTCAAACTGGGAAACGAATTGCACTGTAGTACCCTTCCCTGGTGGTCTAGTGGTTAGGATTCGATTCCCGGTCAGGGAACTGCTCTTTTGCTACATGTTTACTTGCGCAACCTGTCACAATGAATATAGAAGGTTATCGCACATATGTACCAGCTCACACTGGGAACCGATTTGCACTGCAGTGTCCTTCCCAGGTGTTCTAGTGGTGCACCAGACCCTCCTGCAGCAAAGCACCCCCACAACATGATGGTGTTCTTCGGCTTGAAAGCCTCCCCCTTTTCCCTCCGAACATAACAATGGTCATTATGGCCAAACAGTTTGATTTTTGTTTCATCAGACCAGAGGACATTTCTCCAAAAACTAGGATCTTTGTCCCCAAACTGTAGTATGGCTTTTTTATGGCGGTTTTGGAGCAGTAGCTTCTTCCTTGCTGAGCGGCCTCTCGGGGTATGTCGTTATAGGACTCGTTTGCCTGTGGATATAGACCATTTTGTACCTGTTTCCTCCAGCATCTTCACAAGGTCCTTTGCTGTTGTTCTGGGATGGATTTGCACTTTTCGACCCAAAGTACGTTCATCTCTAGGAGAGAGAACGCGTCTCCTTCCTGAGCGGTATGACGCCTGCGTGGTCCCATGGTGTTTATACTTGCGTACTATTGTTTCTACAGATGAGCGAGGTACCTTCAGGCGTTTGGAAATTGCTCCCAAGGAGGAACCAGACTTGTGGAGGTCTACATTTTTTTCTGAGGTCTTGCCTGATTTCCTTTGCTTTTCCCATGGAGTCAAGCAAAGAGGCACTGAGTTTGAAGGTAGGCCTTGAAATACATCTACAGGTACACCTCCAATTGACTCAAAGGATGTCAATTAGCCTATCAGAAACTTCTAAAGCCATGACATCATTTTCGGGAATTTTACAAACTGTTTAAAGGCACAGCCAACTTAGTGTATGTAAACTTCTGGCCCACTGAATTTGTGATACAGTGAATTATAAGTGAAATAATCCCTCTGTAAACAATTGTTGGATATATTACTTGTGTCATGCACAAAGTAGATGTCCTAACCGACTGCCAAAACTATCGTTTGTTAGCAAGAAATGTGTGGAGGGGTTGACAAACAGGTTTTAATGACTCCAGCCTAAGTGGATGGAAACTTACGACTTCAACTATATGTACCATTTCAAACTGGGAAACGAATTACACTGTAGTACCCTTCCCTGGTGGTCTAGTGGTTAGGATTTGGCGCTCTCACCGCCGTGTCCCGGGTTTGATTCCTGGTCAGGGAACTACTCTTTTGCTACATGTTTACTTGAACAACCTGTCACAATGAATACAGAAGGTTATCGCACATATGTACCAGCTCACACTTGGAACCGATTTGCACTGTAGTACCCTTCCCTGGTGGTCTAGTGGTTAGGATTCGGTGCTCTCACCGCCGCTCCCGGGTTCGATTCCCGGTCAGGGAACTACTTTTTGCTACATGTTTACTTGTGCAACCTGTCACAATGAATATAGAAGGTTATCGCACATATGTACCAGCTCACACTGGGAACCGATTTGCACTGTGGTACCCTTCCCTGGTGGTCTAGTGGTTAGGATTCGGTGCAAAAACTAGGTTATTGCAAAAACTAGGATCTTTGTCCCCAAACTGTAGTATGGCTTTTTTATGGCGGTTTTGGAGCAGTAGCTTCTTCCTTGCTGAGCGGCCTCTCGGGGTATGTCGTTATAGGACTCGTTTGCCTGTGGATATAGACCATTTTGTACCTGTTTCCTCCAGCATCTTCACAAGGTCCTTTGCTGTTGTTCTGGGATGGATTTGCACTTTTCGACCCAAAGTACGTTCATCTCTAGGAGAGAGAACGCGTCTCCTTCCTGAGCGGTATGACGCCTGCGTGGTCCCATGGTGTTTATACTTGCGTACTATTGTTTCTACAGATGAGCGAGGTACCTTCAGGCGTTTGGAAATTGCTCCCAAGGAGGAACCAGACTTGTGGAGGTCTACATTTTTTCTGAGGTCTTGCCTGATTTCCTTTGCTTTTCCCATGGAGTCAAGCAAAGAGGCACTGAGTTTGAAGGTAGGCCTTGAAATACATCTACAGGTACACCTCCAATTGACTCAAAGGATGTCAATTAGCCTATCAGAAACTTCTAAAGCCATGACATCATTTTCGGGAATTTTACAAACTGTTTAAAGGCACAGCCAACTTAGTGTATGTAAACTTCTGGCCCACTGAATTTGTGATACAGTGAATTATAAGTGAAATAATCCCTCTGTAAACAATTGTTGGATATATTACTTGTGTCATGCACAAAGTAGATGTCCTAACCGACTGCCAAAACTATCGTTTGTTAGCAAGAAATGTGTGGAGGGGTTGACAAACAGGTTTTAATGACTCCAGCCTAAGTGGATGGAAACTTACGACTTCAACTATATGTACCATTTCAAACTGGGAAACGAATTACACTGTAGTACCCTTCCCTGGTGGTCTAGTGGTTAGGATTTGGCGCTCTCACCGCCGTGTCCCGGGTTTGATTCCTGGTCAGGGAACTACTCTTTTGCTACATGTTTACTTGCGCAACCTGTCACAATGAATATAGAAGGTTATCGCACATATGTACCAGCTCACACTGGGAACCGATTTGCACTGCAGTGTCCTTCCCAGGTGTTCTAGTGGTGCACCAGACCCTCCTGCAGCAAAGCACCCCCACAACATGATGGTGTTCTTCGGCTTGAAAGCCTCCCCCTTTTCCCTCCGAACATAACAATGGTCATTATGGCCAAACAGTTTGATTTTTTGTTTCATCAGACCAGAGGACATTTCTCCAAAAACTAGGATCTTTGTCCCCAAACTGTAGTATGGCTTTTTTATGGCGGTTTTGGAGCAGTAGCTTCTTCCTTGCTGAGCGGCCTCTCGGGGTATGTCGATATAGGACTCGTTTGCCTGTGGATATAGACCATTTTGTACCTGTTTCCTCCAGCATCTTCACAAGGTCCTTTGCTGTTGTTCTGGGATGGATTTGCACTTTTCGACCCAAAGTACGTCATCTCTAGGAGAGAACGCGTCTCCTTCCTGAGCGGTATGACGCCTGCCTGGTCCCATGGTGTTTATACTTGCGTACTATTGTTTCTACAGATACATTTACATTTACATTTAAGTCATTTAGCAGACGCTCTTATCCAGAGCGACTTACAAATTGGTGCATTCACCTTATGACATCCAGTGGAACAGCCACTTTACAATAGTGCATCTAAATCTTTTAGGGGGGGGTGAGAAGGATTACTTATCCTGTCCTAGGTATTCCTTAAAGAGATGGGGTTTCAGGTGTCTCCGGAAGGTGGTGATTGACTCCGCTGTCCAGATGAGCGAGGTACCTTCAGGCGTTTGGAAATTGCTCCCAAGGAGAAACCAGACTTGTGGAGGTCTACATTTTTTTCTGAGGTCTTGGCTGATTTCCTTTGCTTTTCCCATGGAGTCAAGCAAAGAGGCACTGAGTTTGAAGGTAGGCCTTGAAATACATCTACAGGTACACCTCCAATTGACTCAAAGGATGTCAATTAGCCTATCAGAAACTTCTAAAGCCATGACATCATTTTCGGGAATTTTACAAACTGTTTAAAGGCACAGCCAACTTAGTGTATGTAAACTTCTGGCCCACTGAATTTGTGATACAGTGAATTATAAGTGAAATAATCCCTCTGTAAACAATTGTTGGATATATTACTTGTGTCATGCACAAAGTAGATGTCCTAACCGACTGCCAAAACTATCGTTTGTTAGCAAGAAATGTGTGGAGGGGTTGACAAACAGGTTTTAATGACTCCAGCCTAAGTGGATGGAAACTTACGACTTCAACTATATGTACCATTTCAAACTGGGAAACGAATTACACTGTAGTACCCTTCCCTGGTGGTCTAGTGGTTAGGATTTGGCGCTCTCACCGCCGTGTCCCGGGTTTGATTCCTGGTCAGGGAACTACTCTTTTGCTACATGTTTACTTGAACAACCTGTCACAATGAATACAGAAGGTTATCGCACATATGTACCAGCTCACACTTGGAACCGATTTGCACTGTAGTACCCTTCCCTGGTGGTCTAGTGGTTAGGATTCGGTGCTCTCACCGCCGCTGCCCGGGTTCGATTCCCGGTCAGGAACTACTCTTTTGCTACATGTTTACTTGTGCAACCTGTCACAATGAATATAGAAGGTTATCGCACATATGTACCAGCTCACACTGGGAACCGATTTGCACTGTGGTACCCTTCCCTGGTGGTCTAGTGGTTAGGATTCGGTGCAAAAACTAGGTTATTGCAAAAACTAGGATCTTTGTCCCCAAACTGTAGTATGGCTTTTTTATGGCGGTTTGGAGCAGTAGCTTCTTCCTTGCTGAGCGGCCTCTCGGGTATGTCGTTATAGGACTCGTTTGCCTGTGGATATAGACCATTTTGTACCTGTTTCCTCCAGCATCTTCACAAGGTCCTTTGCTGTTGTTCTGGGATGGATTTGCACTTTTCGACCCAAAGTACGTTCATCTCTAGGAGAGAGAACGCGTCTCCTTCCTGAGCGGTATGACGCCTGCGTGGTCCCATGGTGTTTATACTTGCGTACTATTGTTTCTACAGATGAGCGAGGTACCTTCAGGCGTTTGGAAATTGCTCCCAAGGAGGAACCAGACTTGTGGAGGTCTACATTTTTTCTGAGGTCTTGCCTGATTTCCTTTGCTTTTCCCATGGAGTCAAGCAAAGAGGCACTGAGTTTGAAGGTAGGCCTTGAAATACATCTACAGGTACACCTCCAATTGACTCAAAGGATGTCAATTAGCCTATCAGAAACTTCTAAAGCCATGACATCATTTTCGGGAATTTTACAAACTGTTTAAAGGCACAGCCAACTTAGTGTATGTAAACTTCTGGCCCACTGAATTTGTGATACAGTGAATTATAAGTGAAATAATCCCTCTGTAAACAATTGTTGGATATATTACTTGTGTCATGCACAAAGTAGATGTCCTAACCGACTGCCAAAACTATCGTTTGTTAGCAAGAAATGTGTGGAGGGGTTGACAAACAGGTTTTAATGACTCCAGCCTAAGTGGATGGAAACTTACGACTTCAACTATATGTACCATTTCAAACTGGGAAACGAATTACACTGTAGTACCCTTCCCTGGTGGTCTAGTGGTTAGGATTCGGTGCTCTCACCGCCGTGTCCCGGGTTTGATTCCTGGTCAGGGAACTACTCTTTTGCTACATGTTTACTTGAACAACCTGTCACAATGAATGCAGAAGGTTATCGCACATATGTACCAGCTCACACTTGGAACCGATTTGCACTGTAGTACCCTTCCCTGGTGTTCTAGTGGTTAGGATTCGGTGCTCTCACCGCAGCTGCCCGGGTTCGATTCCCGGTCAGGGAACTACTCTTTTGCTACATGTTTACTTGTGCAACCTGTCACAATGAATATAGAAGGTTATCGCACATATGTACCAGCTCACACTGGGAACCGATTTGCACTGTAGTACCCTTCCCTGGTGGTCTTGTGGTTAGGATTCGGCGCAAAAACTAGGTTATTGCAAAAACTAGGATCTTTGTCCCCAAACTGTAGTATGGCTTTTTTATGGCGGTTTTGGAGCAGTAGCTTCTTCCTTGCTGAGCGGCCTCTCGGGGTATGTCGATATAGGACTCGTTTGCCTGTGGATATAGACCATTTTGTACCTGTTTCCTCCAGCATCTTCACAAGGTCCTTTGCTGTTGTTCTGGGATGGATTTGCACTTTTCGACCCAAAGTACGTTCATCTCTAGGAGAGAGAACGCGTCTCCTTCCTGAGCGGTATGACGCCTGCGTTTGTCCCCAAACTGTAGTATGGCTTTTTTATGGCGGTTTTGGAGCAGTAGCTTCTTCCTTGCTGAGCGGCCTCTCGGGGTATGTCGATATAGGACTCGTTTGCCTGTGGATATAGACCATTTTGTACCTGTTTCCACCAGCATCTTCACAAGGTCCTTTGCTTTTGTTCTGGGATGGATTTGCACTTTTCGACCCAAAGTACGTTCATCTCTAGGAGAGAGAACGCGTCTCCTTCCTGAGCGGTATGACGCCTGCGTGGTCCCATGGTGTTTATACTTCCGTACTATTGTTTCTACAGATGAGCGAGGTACCTTCAGGCGTTTGGAAATTGCTCCCAAGGAGGAACCAGACTTGTGGAGATCTACATTGTTTTCTGAGGTCTTGGCTGATTTCCTTTGCTTTTCCCATGGAGTCAAGCAAAGAGGCACTGAGTTTGAAGGTAGGCCTTGAAATACATCTACAGGTACACCTCCAATTGACTCAAAGGATGTCAATTAGCCTATCAGAAGCTTCTAAAGCCATGACATCATTTTCGGGAATTTTACAAACTGTTTAAAGGCACACAGCCAACTTAGTGTATGTAAACTTCTGGCCCACTGAATTTGTGATACAGTGAATTATAAGTGAAATAATCCCTCTGTAAACAATTGTTGGAAAAATTACTTGTGTCATGCACAAAGCAGATGTCCTAACCGACTGCCAAAACTATCGTTTGTTAGCAAAAAATGTGTGGAGGGGTTGACAAACAGGTTTTAATGACTCCAGCCTAAGTGGATGGAAACTTACGACTTCAACTATATGTACCATTTCAAACTGGGAAACGAATTGCACTGTAGTACCCTTCCCTGGTGGTCTAGTGGTTAGGATTCGGGCTCTCACTGCCGCCGGCCCGGGTTTGACTCCCGATTTGCACTGTAGTACCCTTCCCCGGTGGTTCAACTCCCAGTTTGACTCCCGATTTGCACTGTAGTACCCTTCCCTGGTGGTCTAGTGGTTAGATTCTCTCACCGCGCGTCCCGGGTTTGATTCCTGGTCAGGGAACTACTCTTTGCTACATGTTTACTTGAACAACCTGTCACAATGAATACAGAAGGTTATCGCACATATGTACCAGCTCACACTTGGAACCGATTTGCACTGTAGTGCCCTTCCCTGGTGGTCTAGTGGTTAGGATTCGGCGCTCTCACCGCCGCGGCCCGGGTTCGATTCCTGGTCAGGGAACTACTCTATTGCTACATGTTTACTTGTACAACCTGTCACAATGAATATAGAAGGTTATCACACATAT
Source organism: Oncorhynchus gorbuscha (assembly GCF_021184085.1). Lineage (NCBI taxonomy): Eukaryota > Metazoa > Chordata > Actinopteri > Salmoniformes > Salmonidae > Oncorhynchus > Oncorhynchus gorbuscha. Next base: position 119,389 of record NW_025746375.1, read on the forward strand.
GTACCAGCTCACACTTGGAACCGATTTGCACTGTAGTACCCTTCCCTGGTGGTCTAGTGGTTAGGATTCGCGCTCTCACAGCTGCGGCAGGGGGTTTGATTCCCGGTCAGGGAACCACTCTTTGCTACATGTTTACTTGTGCAACCTGTCACAATGAATATAGAAGGTTATCGCACATATGTACCAGCTCACACTTGGAACCGATTTGCACTGTAGTACCCTTCCCTGGTGGTCTAGTGTTTAGGATTCGGCGCTCTCACTGCCGCGGCCCGGGTTCGATTCCCGGTCAGGGAAATAGTCTATGCTCCTTGTTTACTTGTGCAACCTGTCACTATGAATTTAGTAGGTTGTCGCACATATGTACCACTTCAAATTGCAAACCGATTTGCCCTGCAGTGTCCGTCCCAGGTGTTCTAGTGGTGCACCAGACCCTCCTGCAGCAAAGCACCCCCACAACATGATGGTGTTCTTCTGTAAACAATTGAAATCCTCCCCTTTTCCCTCCAAACATAACAATGGTCATTATGGCCAAACAGTTCGATTTTGTTTCATCAGACCAGAGGACATTTCTCCAAAAACTAGGATCTTTGTCCCCAAACTGTAGTATGGCTTTTTTATGGCGGTTTTGGAGCAGTAGCTTTTTCCTTGCTGAGCGACCTCTCGGGTATGTCGATATAGGACTCGTTTGCCTGTGGATATAGACCATTTTGTACCTTTTTCCTCCAGCATCTTCACAAGGTCCTTTGCTGTTGTTCTGGGATGGATTTGCACTTTTCGACCCAAAGTACGTTCATCTCTAGGAGAGAGACGCGTCTCCTTCCTGAGCGGTATGACGCCTGCGTCATACCATGCCGTTTATACTTGCGTACTATTGTTTCTACAGATGAGCGAGGTACCTTCAGGCGTTTGGAAATTGCTCCCAAGGAGGAACCAGACTTGTGGAGGTCTACATTTTTTCGATTTTGTTTCATCAGACCAGAGGACATTTCTCCAAAAACTAGGATCTTTGTCCCCAAACTGTAGTATGGCTTTTTTATGGCGGTTTTGGAGCAGTAGCTTCTTCCTTGCTGAGCGGCCTCTCGGGGTATGTCGATATAGGACTCGTTTGCCTGTGGATATAGACCATTTTGTACCTGTTTCCTCCAGCATCTTCACAAGGTCCTTTGCTGTTGTTCTGGGATGGATTTGCACTTTTCGACCCAAAGTACGTTCATCTCTAGGAGAGAGAACGCGTCTCCTTCCTGAGCGGTATGACGCCTGCGTGGTCCCATGGTGTTTATACTTGCGTACTATTGTTTCTACAGATGAGCTAGGTACCTTCAGGCGTTTGGAAATTGCTCCCAAGGAGGAACCAGACTTGTGGAGGTCTACATTTTTTTTCTGAGGTCTTGGCTGATTTCCTTTGCTTTTCCCATGGAGTCAAGCAAAGAGGCACTGAGTTTGAAGGTAGACCTTGAAATACATCTACAGTTACACCTCAATTGACTCAAAGGATGTCAATAAGCCTATCAGAAGCTTCTAAAGCCATGACATCATTTTCGGAATTTTACAAACTGTTTAAAGGCACAGCCAACTTTGTGTATGTAAACTTCTGGCCCACTGAATTTGTGATACAGTGAATTATAAGTGAAATAATCCCTCTGTAAACAATTGTTGGAAAAAATTACTTGTGTCATGCACAAAGGAGATGTCCTAACCGACTGCCAAAACTATTGTTTGTTAGCAAGAAATGTGTGGAGGGTTGACAAACAGGTTTTAATGACTCAAGCCTAAGTGGATGGAAACTTACGACTTCAACTATATGTACCATTTCAAACTGGGAAACTAATTGCACTGTAGTACCCTTCCCTGGTGGTCTAGTGGTTGGGATTCGGCGCTCTCACCCCCTGCGGCCCAGGTTCGACTCCCGATTTCCACTGTAGTACCCTTTCCTGGTGGTTCGACTCCCAGTTCGACTCCCGATTTGCACTGTAGTACCTTCCCTGGTGGTCTAGTGGTTAGGATTCGGCGCTCTCACCGCTGCGTCCCGGGTTAGATTCCGGTCAGGGAACTACTCTTTTGCTACATGTTTACTTGTACAACCTGTCACAATGAATACAGAAGGTTATCGCACATATGTACCAGCTCACACTTGAGACCCGATTTGCACTGTATAATCCTTCCCTAAGTGGTCTAGTGGTTAGGATTCGGGTGCTCTCACCGCTGCAGCTCCGGGTTTGATTCCCGGTCA
>NW_025746376.1:0-35000 GCF_021184085.1 Oncorhynchus gorbuscha
CTCTGTCCAATAAACTGGACAAATAATTTCCTGTCTCTCTGTCTCTGTCCAATAAACTGGACAAATCCTTTCCTGTCTCTGTCCAATAAACTGGACAAATCGTTTGTCTCTCTGTCTCTGTCCCAATAAACTGGACAAATCCTTTCCTGTCTCTGTCCAATAAACTGGACAAATCATTTCCTGTCTCTCTGTCTCTGTCCCAATAAACTGGACAACTCCTTTACTGTCTCTGTCCAATAAACTGGACAAATCGTTTGTCTCTCTGTCTTTGTCCCAATAAACTGGACAAATCGTTTCCTGTCTCTCTGTCTCTGTCCCAATAAACTGGACAAATCCTTTACTGTCTCTGTCCAATAAACTGGACAAATCGTTTCCTGTCTCTGTCTCTGTCCCAATAAACTGGACAACTCCTTTACTGTCTCTGTCCAATAAACTGGACAAATCGTTTGTCTCTCTGTCTCTGTCCCAACAAACTGGACAAATCGTTTCCTGTCTCTGTCTCTGTCCAATAAACTGGACAAATCCTTTCCTGTCTCTGTCCAATAAACTGGACAAATCGTTTGTGTCTCTCTGTCTCTGTCCCAATAAACTGGACAAATCCTTTACTGTCTCTGTCCAATAAACTGGACAAATCCTTTACTGTCTCTGTCCAATAAACTGGACAAATCCTTTACTGTCTCTGTCCCAATAAACTGGACAAATCCTTTCCTGTCTCTGTCCAATAAACTGAACAAATTGTTTCCTGTCTCTCCGTCTCTGTCCCAATAAACTGGACAAATCCTTAATAAATAATCTTATATTGCCTGGGGTGGTCTAATCTACTGTCTCTCTCTTTCAGCACTCTCTCTACTACCTTCTACCTCTGTCTCTCTCTTTCAGTACTCCTCTACTACCTTCTACCTCCGTCTCACTCTTTCAGCACTCTCTCTACTTCCTTCTACCTCTGTCTCTCTCTTTCAGCACTCTCTCTACTACCTTCTACCTCCGTCTCACTCTTTCAGCACTCTCTCTACTTCCTTCTACCTCTGTGTCTCTCTTTCAGCACTCTCTCTACTACCTTCTACCTCTGTCTCTCTCTTTCAGCACTCCTCTACTTCCTTCTACCTCTGCCTCGCTCTAACCAATAAACACACAAAATACTTACATCATAGATTTAAAATAATCATCTCTTTCTTTTTAAAGGGTTGTTTTACCGTGTGAGAGAGCTAGACAGTGGCTGTCTCCTATGGAGAGGTCCACCACCCTGGTCGCTGTCAACTCCTCAATCAGTTTGGGTCTCAGTGCTGTGGCTTCAGAGGAACCACAGCCCAGGCAGGCCCCACAGCCCCAGGCATACACCTGGAACACAGGAGAATACAGGACCAGTTACTAGAACACAGGACCAGTTACTACAACACAGGACATAGAACCAGTCATTAGAACACAGGATATAGAACCAGTCATTAGAACACAGGATATAGAACCAGTCACTAGAACACAGGACATAGAACCAGTCACTAGAACCAGTCACTACAACACAGGACATAGAACCAGTCACTAGAACACAGAACCTGTCACTAGAACACATGACATAGAACCAGTCACTAGAACACAGGACATAGAACCAGTCACTAGAACACAGGACATAGAACCTGTCACTAGAACACAGGACATATAACCTGTCACTAGAACACAGGACATAGAACCAGTCGCTAGAACCAGTCACTAGAACACAGGACATAGAACCAGTCACTAAAACCAGTCACTAGAACACAGGGCATAGAACCAGTCACTAGAACACAGGACATAGAACCTGTCACTAGAACACAGGACATAGAACCAGTCGCTAGAACCAGTCACTAGAACACAGGACATAGAACCTGTCACTAGAACACAGGACATAGAACCAGTCGCTAGAACCAGTCACTAGAACACAGGACATAGAACCAGTCACTAAAACCAGTCACTAGAACACAGGACATAGAACCAGTCACTAGAACACAGGACATAGAACCAGTCACTAGAACACAGGACATAGAACCAGTCACTAGAACACAGGACATAGAACCAGTCACTAGAACCAGTCAGGATTAAAGGGTTTGCATATTGAAAGTAGCCTGGTCCGAGATCTGTTTATACGGTCTTGCCAACTCCTATGGTTGTTGCCATGTCAAATATACCTGGAACCAGGCCATATAAAGACATCGCGACAGGAAGTTACTTGCAGACAGTATCGATAGAACAATAGAGAAAGATGTTTCACTGCCTGTATAAATGTGAAGCAGCTGCTTGGCGTTTCCACTCACTATGGTAGTGACAGGAAGACCACTGGCTGGCAGTGGGAGAACACGGAACAACATGGATTAATTATTACTTATTATTTTACCTTTATTTAACTAGGCAAGTCGGTTAAGAACACATTCTTATTTTCAATGACGGCCTAGGAACAGGATACAGGTTAACAGATTTGTACCTTGTCAGCTCGGGGGTTTGAACTTGCAACCTTCCGGTTACTTGTCCAACGCTCTAACCACTAGGCTAACCTGCCGCCCCTCCACTCTAACCACTAGGCTACCCTGCCACCCTTCCACTCTAACCACTAGGCTACCCTGCCGCCCCTCCACTCTAACCACTAGGCTACCCTGCCGCCCCTCCACTCTAACCACTAGGCTACCCTGCCACCCCTCCACTCTAACCACTAGGCTACCCTGCCGCCCCTCCACTCTAACCACTAGGCTACCCTGCCGCCCCTCCACTCTAACGACTAGGCTACCCTGCCGCCCCTCCCTCTAACCACTAGGCTACCCTGCCGCCCCTCCACTCTAACCACTAGGCTACCCTGCCGCCCCTCCACTCTAACCACTAGTCTACCCTGCCGCCCCTCCACTCTAACCACTAGTCTACCCTGCCACCCCTCCACTCTAACCACTAGGCTACCTTGCCGCCCCTCCACTCTAACCACTAGTCTACCCTGCCACCCCTCCACTCTAACCACTAGGCTACCCTGCCGCCCCTCCACTCTAACCACTAGTCTACCCTGCCACCCCTCCACTCTAACCACTAGGCTACCCTGCAGCCCCTCCACTCTAACCACTAGGCTACCCTGCTCATTTTCTCATTTACATTTACATTTAAGTCATTTAGCAGACGCTCTTATCCAGAGCGACTTACAAATTGGTGCATTCACCTTATGACATCCAGTGGAACAGCCACTTTACAATAGTGCATCTAAATCTTAAAGGGGGGGGGGGTGAGAGGGAATACTTATCCTATCCTAGGTATTCCTTAAAGAGGTGGGGTTTCAGGTGTCTCATCGATTAAACACTTGAAGTCATAACAGTTCTGTTCCAAAACCTAAAATCTGTTATGAACAGAGTGGACTAAGTTTTGTAGACATGACCCTTTGCAAAAAAAAAAAATATTTTTTTTATTGCGTTGTGAAGGACTGAAAGGCAGGGAGGTGTTCGCTAAAGGTAAATAATTAATAATAATAATATATGCCATTTAGCAGACGCTTTTATCCAAAGCGACTTACAGTCATGTGTGCATACATTCTACGTATGGATGGTCCCGGGGATCGAACCCACTACCCTGGCGTTACAAGCGCCATGCTCTACCACCTGAGCTACAGAAGGACCACAATTATGCAGATGCATGCTAGAATGAGCCAATAGAATCTCCCTATCTCGTGATTGGCTCTGCCCACCTCCTTGCTTGTTCTGCCCACTATGACTTGTTTGTTCCCATTGGAAACGACAGACTGTGGTCTATCTTGGTTAAGTTGTAAAGATCTTTGTTAGTATTGTCAGTTGGACTAAAGGGAACTGTTTTGTGATAAATACTCATTTTAACATCCTGGTTAACAGTAACACAATGAGCAACACAATGTGAATAACAGGAGTTTATGTCTCTTTCTTACTATGACCAGACACAGAGTACCAGAGATCATTGCTACAGGACATATAATATAGTGTTAAGTGAAAACAGCAACACTCCACACAACCAGGGAGAGATTATATCAACAAAACAGTCTTGTGTTTATTCACAAATGAAATAATTCCTTGAATCGTTGACTAGCAGAATTTCAAGATCAAACCCAAGCCACAGCCAGTGTTTTTTATCCCCAAAGGCATCGTCTGTCGTTGTTGTTGTGACCCATCCCTGTGCAATACACTTCATTTAACTTGTAATCTAACCAGGATTCCATCCCTCCCTTGAAGTAAAAACAACAATTTTACAAGAGACAAGTGAAGTTATAGCATGTAAAAGAGACATGAGGCCCAGGGACATGTCAGTATAGAAATATAGCATGTAGAACACACAACCTGGCATGGACCGCTCTGACCAGGGACAGGTCAGTATAGAAATATAGCATGTAGAACACACAGCCTGGCATGGACTGCTCTGCCCAGGGACAGGTCAGTTTAGAAATATAGCATGTAGAACACACAGCCTAGCATGGACCGCTCTGCCCAGGGACAGGTACAGATGTTCCAGATTCCTCCCTCCCGTTTCTAAAGGGTAAAACAGTCAGTAAACAGTCAGTCGTACCTGTCCAGTGGAGGTCAGGGCCAGGGAGGACTGGCTTCCAGCACACACTTTCCTTATGAACATCCCCTGCAAGGCCTCCACTACTTTGGGTTTATAGACACGGTTTGTATCTCCATGCCCCAGTTTCCCTGCAGGATAGACAAATGACACATTTAGAGACATTTAGAGATACATTGCCAATCGTATCATTTATGTAAAAACCCATTATTCAATATGAAGATAGAATTACACAATAAACTATATTTATTGATTTATATATTGTCTTTTATATTTCCATATATGTGTTGACATTTAGAGATATAGTGATAGTTTCCACATAATGACGCTGATATAAAAACACCCGATGGGATTCCAGCCTTGCGTCCTGAGCCTTCACCCACCATTGTCTCCCCCTCCGAAGGACCACACGGTGCGGCCATCTTTTGACAAAGCTATGGTGTGAGAACTCCCACAAGACACCTCTCCTACGTTGCTGATGTCTTTGACCAGAGTAGGAATGTTTCTGCTGTTGCTGTCTCCGTGACCTGCACGCCAAAACACAGAGAGGAGAGATATGGCAAGATACCAGACGGGAGAGAAATATATTATCAACCAGACAGTAGAGAAATATATTATCAACCAGACAGTAGAGAAATATATTATCAACCAGACAGTAGAGAAATATATTATCAACCAGACAGTGGAGAAATATATTATCAACCAGACAGTGGAGAAATATATTATCAACCAGACAGTGGAGAAATATATTATCAACCAGACAGTAGAGAAATATATTATCAACCAGACAGTAGAGAACTATATTATCAACCAGACAGTAGAGAAATATATTATCAACCAGACAGTAGAGAAATATATTATCAACCAGACAGTAGAGAAATATATTATCAACCAGACAGTAGAGAAATATATTATCAACCAGACAGCGGAGAAATATATTATCAACCAGACAGCAGAAGAAATATATTATCAACCAGACAGCAGTAGAGAAATATATTATCAACCAGACAGTAGAGAAATATATTATCAACCAGACAGTGGAGAAATATATTATCAACCAGACAGTGGAGAAATATATTATCAACCAGACAGTGGAGAAATATATTATCAACCAGACAGTAGAGAAATATATTATCAACCAGACAGTGGAGAAATATATTATCAACCAGACAGTGGAGAAATATATTATCAACCAGACAGTGGAGAAATATATTATCAACCAGACAGTAGAGAAATATATTATCAACCAGACAGTAGAGAACTATATTATCAACCAGACAGTAGAGAAATATATTATCAACCAGACAGTAGAGAAATATATTATCAACCAGACAGTAGAGAAATATATTATCAACCAGACAGCGGAGAAATATATTATCAACCAGACAGTGGAGAAATATATTATCAACCAGCACAGAGAAATATATTATCAACCAGACAGTAGAGAAATATATTATCAACCAGACAGTAGAGAAATATATTATCAACCAGACAGTGGAGAAATATATTATCAACCAGACAGTGGAGAAATATATTATCAACCAGACAGTGGAGAAATATATTATCAACCAGACAGTGGAGAAATATATTATCAACCAGACAGTAGAGAAATATATTATCAACCAGACAGTAGAGAAATATATTATCAACCAGACAGTAGAGAAATATATTATCAACCAGACAGTGGAGAAATATATTATCAACATATCAACCAGACAGCGGAGAAATATATTATCAACCAGACAGTGGAGAAATATATTATCAACATATCAACCAGACAGCGGAGAAATATATTATCAACCAGACAGTAGAGAAATATATTATCAACCAGACAGTAGAGAAATATATTATCAACCAGACAGTGGAGAAATATATTATCAACCAGACAGTGGAGAAATATATTATCAACCAGACAGTAGAGAAATATATTATCAACCAGACAGTGGAGAAATATATTATCAACATATCAACCAGACAGTAGAGAAATATATTATCAACCAGACAGTGGAGAAATATATTATCAACATATCATACCAGACAGACGGAGAAATATATTATCAACCAGACAGTAGAGAAATATATTATCAACCAGACAGTAGTGGAGAAATATATTATCAACCAGACAGTGGAGAAATATATTATCAACCAGACAGTAGAGAAATATATTATCAACCAGACAGTAGAGAAATATATTATCAACCAGACAGTAGTAGAAATATATTATCAACCAGACAGCGGAGAAATATATTATCAACCAGACAGCGGAGAAATATATTATCAACCAGACAGCAGAGAAATATATTATCAACCAGACAGTAGAGAAATATATTATCAACCAGACAGTAGAGAAATATATTATCAACCAGACAGTGGAGAAATATATTATCAACCAGACAGTGGAGAAATATATTATCAACCAGACAGTGGAGAAATATATTATCAACCAGACAGAAATATATTATCAACCAGACAGTGGAGAAATATATTATCAACCAGACAGTGGAGAAATATATTATCAACCAGACAGCGGAGAAATATATTATCAACCAGACAGTGGAGAAATATATTATCAACCAGACAGTAGAGAAATATATTATCAACCAGACAGTGGAGAAATATATTATCAACATATCAACCAGACAGTAGAGAAATATATTATCAACCAGACAGCGGAGAAATATATTATCAACCAGACAGTGGAGAAATATATTATCAACCAGACAGCTGGAGAAATATATTATCAACCAGACAGCTAGAGAAATATATTATCAACCAGACAGTCAACCAGACAGTGGAGAAATATATTATCAACCAGACAGCGGAGAAATATATTATCTACCAGACAGTGGAGAAATATATTATCAACCAGACAGCGGAGAAATATATTATCAACATATCAACCAGACGGGGGAGAAATATATTATCAACCAGACAGTGGAGAAATATATTATCAACCAGACAGTGGAGAAATATATTATCAACCAGACAGCAGAGAAATATATTATCAACCAGACAGTGGAGAAATATATTATCAACCAGACAGTGGAGAAATATATTATCAACCAGACAGTGGAGAAATATATTATCAACCAGACAGTGGAGAAATATATTATCAACCAGACAGTGGAGAAATATATTATCAACCAGACAGTGGAGAAATATATTATCAACCAGACAGTAGAGATATATATTATCAACCAGACAGTGGAGAAATATATTATCAACCAGACAGACAATACTCAGTGTTAATAATGTTTAGTGTTAATAATGTTTAGTGTTAATAATGTTTAGTGTTAATAATGTTCAGTGTTAATAATGTTCAGTGTTAATAATGTTCAGTGTTAATAATGTTCAGTGGTAATAATGTTTAGTGTTAATAATGTTCAGTGTTAATAATGTTCAGTGTTAATAATACTCAGTGTTAATAATGTTCAGTGTTAATAATGTTCAGTGTTAATAATACTCAGTGTTAATAATGTTCAGTGTTAATAATGTTCAGTGTTAATAATACTCAGTGTTAATAATACTCAGTGTTAATAATACTCAGTGTTAATAATGTCAGGATGCTGATAGTGCTAACATTTACCTAATCTCCCGAAGTCTCCTTCACCCCACGTGTAGAGCTCTCCATCCTCACTGACCGCTGAACTGTGTCGGTAGCCCGCTGACACACACACCACCACCTGGCCCAACAACATTCGGCATTGAGACATGACACACTAAAACATACTCGTTTAGTGAAATTACACATTATTATACCATGGCATTGTTGAAAACCCGTTTCTGATTGGCTCGGAAGAGCTTTTCTAGAGCATGCATCATGTATCCTATAATGCCCGGGATAATTAAATGACTATAGTTCATTCTTAGATGTTTCAGCTGCTTTAGAAAGCAAAAGTGGAAATATTGGTAGTGTTGAATTAAGATTTTCATAATAGCAAACTACGACTGGTGGTTCGGTTAGCTAAGCTAAGCTAACCAGTCTGTTTGGTTACCGAGGCAACTACTGTAAACTTACCCCACTGTTTCAAGTGTATGATAAACACATTTCTACCTGGCAAATGTGTTCAATTATAGCCTTGGTATAAAAAGGGATATAAAATCAACGAGGGGCTCTATAATGTGTTCTCTGGAAGATAACGTGACTCCGTGGAAGTCGGTTCCCCTCGGTTAACGTGTCGTGGAAACACAACTTCCCACGGCTTTCATAATATTATATTATATTATATTATATGTATTATTATATATTATTATTATATTATATATATATTATTATTATTATACTATATATTAGTATTATTATTATATTATATATATATTATTATTATATTATATATTAGTATTATTATTATATATATTATTATTATTATATATAATTATTATATTATTATTATTATATTATATATTATATTATTATTATTATAACATATATTATTATTATATTATTATTATCATATTATATATTATTATTATATTATTATTATATATTATTATTATATTATAATTATTATATTATATATTATTATTATTATATTATATATATGTTATTATTATTCTATCATATATTATTATTATATTATATATTATATTATTATTATTATAACATATATTATTATTATCATATTATATATTATTATTATATTATTATTATATATTATTATTATTATATTATATATTATTATTATATTATAATTATTATATTATATATTATTATTATTATATTATATATATATGTTATTATTATTCTATCATATATTATTATTATATTATATATTATTATTATATTATAATTATTATATTATATATTATTATTATTATATTATATATTATTATTATATTATAATTATTATATTATATATTATTATTATTATATTATATATTATTATTATATTATAATTATTATATTATATATTATTATTATTATATTATATATATATGTTATTATTATTCTATCATATATTATTATTATATTATATATTATTATTATTATTATTATTCTATCATATATTATTATTATTATTATATATTATTATTATTATATTATATATTATTATTATATATATTATTATATATTATTATTATTGTAGAACACAGTCTCTGGTTGATTATCCCTTACATAATAACACTCAACACATCTCTATTGGTAAAGCACCATTTTGTTTTCGGTGAATTATCTCAAACAAGTCCTGACAAACAACACAGTGTGGTGGTCTAGGGGCTGTGGTGGTCTGTGGTGGTCTGGGGGCTGTGGTGGTCTGGGGCTGTGGTGGTCTGTGGTGGTCTAGGGGCTGTGGTGATCTAGGGGCTGTGGTGGTCTGGGGGCTGTGGTGGTCTGGGGGCTGTGGTGGTCTGGGGGCTGTGGTGGTCTAGGGTCTGTGGTGGTCTGGGGGCTGTGGTGGTCTGGGACTGTTGTGGTCTAGGGTCTGTGGTGGTCTGGGGCTGTTGTGGTCTAGGGGCTGTTGTGGTCTAGGGGCTGTGGTGGTCTGTGGTGGTCTAGGGGCTGTGGTGGTCTAGGGGCTGTGGTGGTCTGGGGGCTGTTGTGGTCTAGGGTCTGTTGTGGTCTAGGGTCTGTGGTGGTCTGTGGTGGTCTAGGGGCTGTGGTGGTCTGGGGGCTGTGGTGGTCTGGGGGCTGTTGTGGTCTAGGGTCTGTGGTGGTCTGTGGTGGTCTATGGGCTGTGGTGGTCTGGGGGCTGTGGTGGTCTGGGGGCTGTGGTGGTCTAGGGGCTGTGATGGTCTACGGGCTGTGGTGGTCTAGAGGCTGTGGTGGTCTGTGATGGTCTAGGGGCTGTGGTGGTCTGAGTCCTACCTTTCCCTGCAGAGGTCCCTGGATGAGTTTGGGGTACTTCTGTGTGGAGCTGTTCCCATGCCCCAACTTTCCGTAGTCCCCGTCTCCCCAACTGAACACCTCTCCCTCCGTGGTGAAGGCCAGTGTGTGTCCGTCCGACCCCTTCGATGACGTCACCTTTTTGATGGCGCGGTGAGGTTCAAAGGTCAGCTTCTTGAGAGACGATTGGTTGTTGGAGTCTCCCAGACCCAATCTGCCGTAGCTGCCTTTACCACAGGCTCTGACAGAGCCGTCAGAAGAGATGACGAAGGTGCAATATTGGCCTGCCTCAATCTGACACAGACAGACAAGCACAGGGTTTAGGATTCACACTTGTCAATGGGCATTTCCTAACCATCTGTGAAGATTTAGGATCCAGTCAGAGCCACTTATCTCTTTTAAACATAACTTTTATGAATCAGTGTGAATCACAGTTTTCCTTAACCCTGAGATAACAATGACTGGGTTATTATGGGAATCACAGTTTTCCTTAACCCTGAGATAACAATGACTGGGTTATTATGGGAATCACAGTTTTCCTTAACCCTGCGATAACAATGACTGGGTTATTATGGGAATCACAGTTTTCCTTAACCCTGCGATAACAATGACTGGGTTATTATGGGAATCACAGTTTTCCTTAACCCTGAGATAACAATGACTGGGTTATTATGGGAATCACAGTTTTCCTTAACCCTGAGATAACAATGACTGGGTTATTATGGGAATCACAGTTTTCCTTAACCCTGCGATAACAATGACTGGGTTATTATGGGAATCACAGTTTTCCTTAACCCTGAGATAACAATGACTGGGTTATTATGGGAATCACAGTTTCCCTTAACCCTGAGATAACAATGACTGGGTTATGGGAATCACCTAAGGCATATTTAAATGTTGATTAAGCAGCCTAACTTTTGATTGAAATGTTCAGGGAATCACAGTTTTCCTTAACCATGGAACAACAATAACCAATTAGAGCGTAACTTTTTTCCCCCCAGGAATGTTTTACCTATAGTCTCCTTGGAGTGGGTGCAGGGTTCTGTTTATTTATTTTATTTTACCTTTATTTAACCAGGCAAGTCAGTTAAGAACAAAATCATCTTATTTTCAATGACGGCCTAGGAACAGTGGGTTAATTGCCTGTTCAGGGGGCAGAACGACAGATTTGTACCTTGTCTGCTCGGGGATTTGAACTTGCAACCTTCCGGTACTAGTTTCATTTTTAGGTAGCCATATTCCTTGGGCATTTTGTGGGTTATTGTCTATGTGTAGTTGTTGCCTGTCAGCACTTGCTTTTGTAGCTTCACGTTCGTTTTGTTATTTTGTTAATAAGTGTCCTTCGTTTAATTAAAAGAAGAATGTCTTCTAATCACGCTGCGCCTTGTTCTCCTCGTTATGACGAACGTGACACCCGGAGCCTTGTGAGCAATCATGTATATTAACCCTGGATTGCTGATACTATGTACTGGCCATTGAGGGGCTTTGAAACCACCGGTCGGCCATATTGGTTCTCCCCAGTAGGAGCAGTCCTCCATAGGAATGGATAGAACTCTACAGTAGTTCAATTAAATGTTTCAAAGAACAAAACGACATGTATTTAAGTATTTTTCTGTGACACCGGGTCTCTGGTCGTTGTGTGCTTGTCACCAAACAGCACGTGACTGGGGACTACCTCTCCAAAAAAATCTATTTTTATTTTATTTAACATTTTTATGTTTAGCTTTTTATGTTAAAAGTATGCATCAGGGTGTCTGTAATGGAATAAATGTGTCAAAAATGAAATAAGACATTTATAAATGCATTTCTATAGCTTTTACAATCTTTTTTTACAACGGAGGAGGAGTACCAAGATGGCTGCCCTGTGGCTTCAATATAGCACCCCCTGTCAGTCACCCAGGGTTTATACACATCATTGCTTGTGAGTCACTCGCCAGGCAATCTAGTTGCAGTATGGAATTCACAGCTAAATGTTTTCCAGCTAGATATCTTATGATTATTAAGTTAACTGCCTGAAATGTGCTCAATGCTCTGTGCATTTGGTTTGCTAATTTAGTAGCTCGTTAGCTATCTAGCTAAGCGGTTAGTTTCTTCTAGAATTAAGCTTCTCTTGGTAACAGCAGAGAATCAAGAGGATCAAGAGATGACTTGGATGTTGATTATGGCAGCCCCCCCCCCCCCTCTGATTCAGAGGGTCTGGGTTAAATGCGTTAGACACATTTCAGTTGAATGTATTCAGTTGTACAAATGACCAGCTATCCCCCCCCCCCTTTCTGTCTAATATATGTTTTGTGCGTGCAGCAAACTGTGAGTACCATTTTTGCGTAACTTTATGAGCTAGGACATCTGTCCATGTCAAATACTGTATAAAATGTTCAAAATGCACTCGTTAGCATTTGGTTAGCATTCTCTATGGGATTTTAAATGTACTTGTTAGCATTGCTAACCTTTCGGATTACAGAAGCTCAGTGGGGTTTGAAAATTGTGCCCATTTTGTCGCTTCTTTAAGGTCTCCTCTCAGAACTAGGCTACACTAGCTAACTTCTCCAGAGACGTAATTCTTTAAGGTCTCCTCTCAGAACTAGGCTACACCAGCTAACTTCTCCAGAGACGTAATACTGAGGGGAATCAGCTTTCCTTATAAACCAGTGGTTGTCAAACCCCTCTGGGCCCCCCATGAGCCCTTCCATATATTTTAACTAATTTAGAGCTATCCCACCTGATTCAACTAATCATCTACTAATCATCAACTAATCATCAACTAATCATCATCTAATCATCAACTAATCATCATCTAATCATCATCTAATCATCAACTAATCATCATCTAATCATCAACTAATCATCTACTAATCATCATCTAATCATATACTAATCATATACTAATCATCAACTAATCATCAACTAATCATCAACTAATCATCAACTAATCATCAACTAATCATCAACGAATCATCATCTAATCATCTACTAATCATCTACTAATCATCAACTAATCATCTACTAATCATCAAGTCATTGATTAGATCAGGTGACCTAATTCAAGGACAAAACAAAATTGTGGAACGTCTGGAGGTTCACCCGAGAAGAGCTTCGAGAACCACTGGCTTTAAAATAAAAAGACAAACAGGAAATGACACACACACCTTTGGAGACCTGTGGTCTCTTACCGTCTGTGTGTCGGCGAAGCTGGGTGCCAACTTGGGCTGGAGGATCTTCTCCTGTGTTCCCTCCACCAGCTGGTGGGAGCTGTTACTGCCCCAGACGTACACCTCACACGTCTCTGACAGCATGGGAGCCTCGCCGCTCTGGAGGCTGTCTGGGCTGGCACAGGTACGGGAGTAGTCTGACGCCATCCTGCACACCTGGGAGGAAGTAGTGCTTTACTTGAGAAGGCTACCTACCTACATGTAAACCTTCGTAACCCATACATATCACATTCATAAAGCCGTATATAAAAGCTGTTCAGAAGACTATTTTTTTTAACGTAAAATGACCTGTAAAAAATATTTTACCTCTTCGAACAGACAGAGAGCTGCTTCATACAAAGAGCACAGCCCGTCTGATGTCCGAGTCGGTTCCCTCCACTGACTCCTGTCTGCTGACGAGCCCTGGTCAGGAGACATCAGAGACACAGTCAGCCACAGAGACATATAGGGAGACACAGTCAGCCACAGAGACATATAGGGAGACACAGTCAGACACAGAGACATGTAGGGAGACACAGTCAGCCACAGAGACATGTAGGGAGACACAGTCAGACACAGAGACATATAGGGAGACACAGTCAGACACAGAGACATATAGGGAGACACAGTCAGACACAGAGACATATAGGGAGACATCAGATACACAGTCAGCCACAGAGACATGTAGAGAGACACAGTCAGCCACAGAGACATATAGGGAGACACAGTCAGCCACAGAGACATATAGGGAGACACAGTCAGCCACAGAGACATATAGGGAGACACAGTCAGCCACAGAGACATGTAGAGAGACACAGTCAGCCACAGAGACATATAGGGAGACACAGTCAGCCACAGAGACATATAGGGAGACACAGTCAGCCACAGAGACATGTAGGGAGACACAGTCAGCCACAGAGACATGTAGGGAGACACAGTCAGCCACAGAGACATGTAGAGAGACACAGTCAGCCACAGAGACATATAGGGAGACATAGAGGGAGACATATAGGGAGACATAGAACTCAACTACCCGGTCGCACTCACAGGTAGTATCACATTTTCACTTCATTTCATTACAGTACAACGGTTTGATTTGTTTGATCGTAGCTAGCTACTTAGCTAGCTACATAGCCGTCTTTGTATCAAAGATAATTGTGTAGTCTAGAGCGATTTTCTAGGTTCGCTAGCCATCTATTGTCGTTCTTTTAACGCAACGTAACGTAAACAACACTGCTAGCTAGCCTGCTAGCCCCCGAAGAGCAACACTGCAGAAACTATTACACTCAACGGAACGACTTGATTAGTGTAGTGTCAACAACGCACCCACTGCCAGCTGGCCTACTTCAGCAGTACTGTATCATTTTAATCATTTTAGTCAATAAGATTCTTGCTACGTAGCTTAACTTTCTGAACATTCGAGACGTGTAGTCCACTTGTCATTCCAATCTCCTTTGCATTAGCGTAGCCTCTTCTGTAGCCTGTCAACTATGTGTCTGTTTATCCCTGTTCTCTCCTCTCTGCACAGACCATACAAACGCTCCTCACCGCGTGGCCGCGGCCACCCTACTCTGGTGGTCCCAGCGCGCACGACCCACATGGAGTTCCAGGTCTCCGGTAGCCTCTGGAACTGCCAATCTGCGGTCAACAAGGCAGAGTTCATCTCAGCCTATGCCTCCCTCCAGTTCCTCGACTTCTTGGCACTGACGGAAACATGGATCACCACAGACAACACTGCTACTCCTACTGCTCTCTCTTCGTCCGCCCACGTGTTCTCGCACACCCCGAGAGCGTCTGGTCAGCGGGGTGGTGGCACCGGGATCCTCATCTCTCCCAAGTGGTCATTCTCTCTTTCTCCCCTTACCCATCTGTCTATCGCCTCCTTTGAATTCCATGCTGTCACAGTTACTAGCCCTTTCAAGCTTAACATCCTTATCATTTATCGCCCTCCAGGTTCCCTCGGAGAGTTCATCAATGAGCTTGATGCCTTGATAAGCTCCTTTCCTGAGGACGGCTCACCTCTCACAGTTCTGGGCGACTTTAACCTCCCCACGTCTACCTTTGACTCTTTCCTCTCTGCCTCCTTCTTTCCACTCCTCTCCTCTTTTGACCTCACCCTCTCACCTTCCCCCTACTCACAAGGCAGGCAATACGCTCGACCTCATCTTTACTAGATGCTGTTCTTCCACTAACCTCATTGCAACTCCCCTCCAAGTCTCCGACCACTGCCTTGTATCCTTTTCCCTCTCGCTCTCATCCAACACCTCCCACACTGCCCCTACTCGGATGGTATCGCGCCGTCCCAACCTTCGCTCTCTCTCCCCCGCTACTCTCTCCTCTTCCATCCTATCATCTCTTCCCTCCGCTCAAACCTTCTCCCACCTATCTCCTGATTCTGCCTCCTCAACCCTCCTCTCCTCCCTCTCTGCATCCCTTGACTCTCTATGTCCCCTATCCTCCAGGCCGGCTCGGTCCTCCCCTCCCCGCTCCGTGGCTCGATGACTCATTGCGAGCTCACAGAACAGGGCTCCGGGCAGCCGAGCGGAAATGGAGGAAAACTCGCCTCCCTGCGGACCTGGCATCCTTTCACTCCCTCCTCTCTACATTTTCCTCCTCTGTCTCTGCTGCTAAAGCCACTTTCTACCACGCTAAATTCCAAGCATCTGCCTCTAACCCTAGGAAGCTCTTTGCCACCTTCTCCTCCCTCCTGAATCCTCCGCCCCCTCCCCCCCTCCCTCTCTGCAGATGACTTCGTCAACCATTTTGAAAAGAAGGTCGACGACATCCGATCCTCGTTTGCTAAGTCAAACGACACCGCTGGTTCTGCTCACACTGCCCTACCCTGTGCTCTGACCTCTTTCTCCCTCTCTCTCCAGATGAAATCTCGCGTCTTGTGACGGCCGGCCGCCCAACAACCTGCCCGCTTGACCCTATCCCCTCCTCTCTTCTCCAGACCATTTCCGGAGACCTTCTCCCTTACCTCACCTCGCTCATCAACTCATCCCTGACCGTTGGCTACGTCCCTTCCGTCTTCAAGAGAGCGAGAGTTGCACCCCCTTCTGAAAAAACCTACACTCGATCCCTCCGATGTCAACAATTACAGACCAGTATCCCTTCTTTCTTTTCTCTCCAAAACTCTTGAACGTGCCGTCCTTGGCCAACTCTCCCGCTATCTCTCTCTGAATGACCTTCTTGATCCAAATCAGTCAGGTTTCAAGACTAGTCATTCAACTGAGACTGCTCTCCTCTGTATCACGGAGGCGCTCCGCACTGCTAAAGCTAACTCTCTCTCCTCTGCTCTCATCCTTCTAGATCTATCGGCTGCCTTCGATACTGTGAACCATCAGATCCTCCTCTCCACCCTCTCCGAGTTGGGCATCTCCGGCGCGGCCCACGCTTGGATTGCGTCCTACCTGACAGGTCGCTCCTACCAGGTGGCGTGGCGAGAATCTGTCTCCTCACCACGCGCTCTCACCACTGGTGTCCCCCAGGGCTCTGTTCTTGGCCCTCTCCTATTCTCGCTATACACCAAGACACTTGGCTCTGTCATAACCTCACATGGTCTCTCTTATCATTGCTATGCAGACGACACACAATTAATCTTCTCCTTTCCCCTTCTGATGACCAGGTGGCGAATCGCATCTCTGCATGTCTGGCAGACATATCAGTGTGGATGACGGATCACCACCTCAAGCTGAACCTCGGCAAGACGGAGCTGCTCTTCCTCCCGGGGAAGGACTGCCCGTTCCATGATCTCGCCATCACGGTTGACAACTCCATTGTGTCCTCCTCCCAGAGCGCCAAGAACCTTGGCGTGATCCTGGACAACACCCTGTCGTTCTCAACTAACATCAAGGCGGTGGCCCGTTCCTGTAGGTTCATGCTCTACAACATCCGCAGAGTACGACCCTGCCTCACACAGGAAGCGGCGCAGGTCCTAATCCAGGCACTTGTCATCTCCCGTCTGGATTACTGCAACTCGCTGTTGGCTGGGCTCCCTGCCTGTGCCATTAAACCCCTTCAACTCATCCAGAACGCCGCAGCCCGCCTGGTGTTCAACCTTCCCAAGTTCTCTCACGTCACCCCGCTCCTCCGTTCTCTCCACTGGCTTCCAGTTGAAGCTCGCATCCGCTACAAGACCATGGTGCTTGCCTACGGAGCTGTGAGGGGAACGGCACCTCAGTACCTCCAGGCTCTGATCAGGCCCTACACCCAAACAAGGGCACTGCGTTCATCCACCTCTGGCCTGCTCGCCTCCCTACCACTGAGGAAGTACAGCTCCCGCTCAGCCCAGTCAAAACTGTTCGCTGCCCTGGCCCCCAATGGTGGAACAAACTCCCTCACGACGCCAGGACAGCGGAGTCAATCACCACCTTCCGGAGACACCTGAAACCCCACCTCTTTAAGGAATACCTAGGATAGGTTAAGTAATCCCTCTCACCCCACCCCCTAAGTTTTAGATGCACTATTGTTAAGTGACTGTCCCACTGGATGTCATAAGGTGAATGCACCAATTTGTAAGTCGATAGGGAGACACAGTCAGCCACAGAGACATATAGGGAGACACAGTCAGCCACAGAGACATGTAGCCATGTTACACGGCATATGGAGAAACGGGACCGTACAGAAGGACTCGTAACATAATCAATCAAGAGGTAATGAGAATAAGAAGAAGAAGCAGCAGGAATACATTGCCACCTGGTAATACAAAGAGCACAATAGACCTACAGAATACAATGGAAGTACGCAACAAATCATGAACAATAAAGTGTGTCTAGGGAGTTTTTTCTCCTAGCCACTGTGCTTCTACATCTGCACTGCTTGCTGTTTGGGGGTTTTATGCTGGGTTTCTGTACAGCACTTTGAGATATCAGCTGATGTAAAAAGGGTTTTATGAATAGATTTGATTGGTTGTTTAAAGGACTCTTACCAGGGAACGTCTCATCTGCATGAGGATGTTCATGAAGCAGTCGTATCCAATCAGCCCTTCCTGGTTCAGCAGACACGCCTTCATCGTCTCCTTCTCCATGGTGCTGACCACGGCGGACGCCACCAGAGCCATCTCCACCCACTCCAGAAGGTACCTCAGGGACCCCCTCTGGGCAGCCAGGCCCAGCAACAGCTCCGACGCCAGCCTCCGACCCAAGACGTCCGCCCCGGAGTTTGGCATGGTCACTCCCTTCAGGAAAGTGGTGACCTGGGTCAGGCAGTCCAGACCCATCGGGGGGATCTTACTCTCGTTGGCCAGGGAAAGGGCGGCAGGGACGAGACCACGTCCATGGCCGTGTGGATGACGTCGTTACAGAGGTTGAGTCCTCCGGGGCCCGGCGGCGGCGGCATCATCCAGCTCTGACGGAGCAGAGCGAACAGCAGACTGAGGCCCGTTCGGACCCCCATCTCGATCAGAGCATCGGTGCTGGACCGCGGCCGCTCGCTGACAGAGTGCAGGTCGGACGACCCGGAGTTGTTGTCGGGCGAGTGCTGCTGCTGCTTGACTTTGCCCTTGTCGTGGTACTTGTTGGACAGAGCGAAGAAGATCCTCTGGAGGACCAGCAGGCGTTTGCGGAGAGCGGAGGCGAAGGGAGAGTCGGAACACACCATCTTGGCCAACGCCATCTGGCTGTTGAGGAGGGCGTCTAGGTAGTGTTCCTGTTCATCGCTGGACAGGGACTCACGCTCAAAGTCTGGCAGCTGGGGTCCCTTCAGACACAACACCTGAGGACACAGCATTGATATTAGGCCTATGTAGTGTGTGTGTTGTGATGATGTGTTAGCTATGTGATGTTGTCACTGTGGGCCTCGTTAAACCTTTTATTCTGATCCCAGATCTGTTTGTGCTCAGGACCAAACAGATGTTGGTCATGACAGAGACTGACAAGGAGTTGGTATGATAGTATAAACAAACTGGCACGCAGGCTTAGCGATGACATATAGAGCTAATAATAATAATAATAATAATAATAATAATAATAATAATAATAATAATAATAATAATAATAGATAATAATAATAATAATAATAATAATAAAAATAATAATAATAATAATAATAATAATAATAAGCTAATAATAATAATAATAATAATAATAAAAATAATAATAATAATAATAATAATAATAATAATAATAATAATAATAATAATATTAATAATAGAACTAATAATAATAATAATAATAATAATAATAATAATAATAATAATAATATAACTAATAATAATAATAATAATAATAATAATAATAATAATAATAGAACTAATAATAATAATAGAACTAATAATAATAATAATAATAATAATAATAATAATAATAATAATAATATAATAATAATAATAGAGCTAATAATAATAATAATAATTAGCTAATAATAATAATAATAATAGAGCTAATAATAATAATAATAATAATAATAATAATAATAATATAATAATAATAATAATAATAATAATAATAATAATAGCTAATAATAATAATAATAATAGAATAATAATAATAATAATAATAATAATAATAAAAGAATAATAGAGATAATAATAATAATAATAATAATATAACTAATAATAATAATAATAATAATAATAATTGATAATAATAATAATAATAATAATAGAGCTAATAATAATAATAATAATAATAATAATAATAATATAATAATAATAATAATAATAATAATAATAATAATAATAATATTTTTAATTTAAAAAATAAAAATAAAACTACATAATAATAATAATAAAAGTATTGGCTGTGTAATATAATACAATAATAGAGCTTCACAGAATTAATCAATCTCATTCTGCTCCACCCACCTGTTGGGGAAGGAGATACCTCTTTGTTGGTAATGGATAGATAATAATGGAGATAATAATCCGTGATAATAATAGGTGCTCCAGCCATTTGATCAATAATAGGGCCATGATGTCACTAATAATAGTCCTGGGAGGACAGGGGACAGATAATAATAGGATAATAATAATAATAGGACAGGGGGACAGATAATAATAGGACAGGGGGACTGATATTAACGAGGACAGGGGGACAGATATTAACGAGGACAGGGGACTAATATTAATAATAATAGGGGGACAGATAATAAGGACAGGAATAATATTAACGAGGCCAGGGGACAGATATTTTTTAAATAATAAAACAGGGGGAAATATTCGAGGCCAGGGGACAGAATAACGAGGCCAGGGGGACAGATATTAACGAGGCCAGGGGGACAGATATTAACGAGGCCAGGGGACAGATATTAACGAGGCCAGGGGAGACGAGGCCAGGGTTCCAGATATTAACGAGGCCAGGGGGACAGATATTAACGAGGCCAGGGGGACAGATATTGAGGCCAGGGGGACAGATATTGAGGACAGGGGGACGAGGACAGGGGGACAGATATTAACGAGGACAGGGGGACAGATCTTTGAGGGTGAGCAGCTTAGAGGACAGAGATACGGACAGGACAGGGGGACAAATATTGGAGAGGGGGACAGATATTAACGAGGACTGGGGACCGTGATCCACGAGGACAGGGGACTCCAGCCATTTGAGCTTCACTGGAGGTATCATCAGGGCCATGATGTCACTCTGCGAGGACATTAGTCCTGGGAGGACAGGGGGACAGATATTAACGAGGACAGGGGGACAGATATTAACGAGGACAGGGGGACAGATATTAACGAGGACAGGGGGACAGATATTAACGAGGACAGGGGGACAGATATTAACGAGGACAGGGGACAGATATTAGGGGGACAGATTTAACGAGGACAGGGGGACAGATATTAACGAGGACAGGGGACAGATATTAACGAGGACAGGGGGACAGATATTAACGAGGACAGGGGGACAGATATTAACGAGGACAGGGGGACAGATATTAACGAGGACAGGGGGACAGATATTAACAAGGCCGAACCATTAAGAAAGGGAAACAATCACAGGAACAACAATAAGCTATGACACAACCAGACAGTCAGAGGAGAGACATATTAACATCAACCAGACAGACAGAGGAGAGACATATTAACATCAACCAGACAGACAGAGGAGAGACATATTAACATCAACCAGACAGACAGAGGAGAGACATATTAACATCAACCAGACAGACAGAGGAGAGACACATTAACATCAACCAGACAGAGGAGAGACACATTAACATCAACCAGACAGACAGAGGAGAGACATTAACATCAACCAGACAGACAGGAGAGACATATTAACATCAACCAGACAGAGGAGAGACATTAACATCAACCAGACAGACAGAGGAGAGACATATTAACATCAACCAGACAGACAGAGGAGAGACATTAACATCAACCAGACAGACAGAGGAGAGACATATTAACATCAACAGACAGACAGACAGAGGAGAGACATATTAACATCAACCAGACAGACAGAGGAGAGACATATTAACATCAACCAGACAGACAGAGATATATTAACATCAACCAGACAGAGGAGACATATTAACATCAACCAGACAGACAGAGGAGAGACATATTAACATCAACCAGACAGACAGAGATATATTAACATCAACCAGACAGAGGAGAGACATTAACATCAACCAGACAGAGATATATTAACATCAACCAGACAGACAGAGGAGAGACATTAACATCAACCAGACAGACAGAGGAGAGACATATTAACATCAACCAGACAGACAGAGGAGAGATATATTAACATCAACCAGACAGACAGAGGAGAGACATATTAACATCAACCAGACAGACAGAGGAGAGACATATTAACATCAACCAGACAGATATATTAACATCAACCAGACAGACAGAGATATATTAACATCAACCAGACAGAGGAGAGACATATTAACATCAACCAGACAGACAGAGATATATTAACATCAACCAGACAGACAGAGATATATTAACATCAACCAGACAGAGGAGAGATATATTAACATCAACCAGACAGACAGAGATATATTAACATCAACCAGACAGACAGAGGAGAGATATACCCTGTTTTGTGCAGCAACATGTGTTGTTACCATGTTGTTGTCATGTGGTGATGCTACCATGTTGTTGTCATGTTGTGTTGCTACCATGTTGTGGTGCTACCATGTTGTATTGCTAACATGCTGTGTTGTCATGTTGTGTTGCTACCATGTTGTTGTCATGTTGTGGTGCTACCATGTTGTGTTGCTAACATGCTGTGTTGTCATGTTGTGTTGCTACCATGTTGTTGTCATGTTGTGTTGCTACCATGTTGTTGTCATGTTGTGTTGCTACCATGTTGTTGTCTGCTACCATGTTGTTGTCATGTTGTGTTGCTACCATGTTGTTGTTGTCATGTTGTGTTGCTACCATGTTGTGTTGCTACCATGTTGTGTTGCTACCATGTTGTGTTGTCATGTTGTGTTGCTACCATGTTGTGTTGCTACCATGTGGTTGTCATGTTGTGGTGCTACCATGTTGTGGTGCTACCATGTTGTGTGGTACCATGTTGTGTTGCTACAATGTTGTTGTCATGTTGTGTTGCTACCATGTTGTTGTCATGTTGTGTTGCTACCATGTTGTTGTTGTTGCTACCATGTTGTGGTGCTACCATGTTGTGTTGCTACCATGTTGTGTTGCTACCATGTTGTGTTGCTACCATGTTGTGTTGCTACCATGTTGTGGTGCTACCATGTTGTGTTGCTACCATGTTGTGTTGCTACCATGTTGTGTTGCTACCATGTGGTTGTCATGTTGTGGTGCTACCATGTTGTGTTGCTACCATGTTGTGTTGCTACCATGTTGTGTTGCTACCATGTTGTTTTCATGTTGTGTTGTCATGTGCTGCTGCCATGCTATGTTGTTGTCTTTAGGTCTCTCTTTATGCGGTGTTGTGTTGTCTCTCTTGTCGTGATGTGTGTTTTGTCCTATATATTTATTTTATTTATTTTTAATCCCAGCCCCCGTCCCTGCAGGAAGCCTTTTACCTTTTGGTAGGCCGTCATTGTAAATAAGAATTTGTTCTAAACTGACTTGCCAAGTTAAATAAAAAGGTGAAATATTTTTAGGAAAACCTAAAAATCTGCTCCAGAGCGCTCAGGACCTCAGACAGGGCCAAAGGTTCACCTTCTAACAGGACAACGACCCTAAGCACACAGCCAAGACATCGCAGGAGTGGCTTCAGGACAAGTCTCTGAATGTCCTGGAGTGGCCCTGCCAGAGTCCGGACTTGAACCCGATCGAACATCTCTGGAGAGACATGACAATAGCTGTGCAGCGACGCCCCCCCATCCAGCCTGACAGAGCTTGAGAGGATCTGCAGAGAAGAATGGGAGAAACTCCCCAAATACAGGTGTGCCAAGCTTGTAGCGTCATACCCAAGAAGACTCAATGCTGTATTCGCTGCCAAAGGTGCTTCGTCAAAGTACTGAGTAAAGGGTCTGAATACTTTGTGGGCTATACTCGGCCTTGTCTCAGGATGGTAAGTTGGTGGTTGAAGAGTGGTGTGGGGGCTGTGCTTTGGCAAAGTGGGTGGGGTTATATCCTTCCTGTTTGGCCCTGTCCGGGGGTGTCCTCGGATGGGGCCACAGTGTCTCCTGACCCCTCCTGTCTCAGCCTCCAGTATTTATGCTGCAGTAGTTTATGTGTCGGGGGGCTAGGGTCAGTTTGTTTATCTGGAGTACTTCTCCTGTCCTATTCGGTGTCCTGTGTAAATCTAAGTGTGCGTTCTCTAATTCTCTCCTTCTCTCTTTCTTTCTCTCTCTCGGAGGACCTGAGCCCTAGAACCATGCCCCAGGACTACCTGACATGATGACTCCTTGCTGTCCCCAGTCCACCTGGCCATGCTGCTGCTCCAGTTTCAAGCCTGGGCCCTAGGACCATGTCCCAGGACTACCTGACATGAGGACTCCTTGCTGTCCCCAGTCCACCTGGCCATGCTCCTGCTCCAGTTTCAACTGTTCTGCCTTACTAATTCAACCATGCTGGTCATTTATGAACATTTGAACATCTTGGCCACGTTCTGTTATAATCTCCACCTGGCACAGCCAGAAGAGGACTGGCCACCCCACATATGCTCTCTCTAATTCTCTCTTTCTTTCTCTCTCTCGGAGGACCTGAGCCCTAGGACCGTGCCCCAGGACTACCTGACATGATGGCTCCTTGCTGTCCCCAGTCCATCTGACTGTGCTGCTGCTCCAGTTTCAACTGTTCTGCCTTATTATTATTTGACCATGCTGGTCATTTATGAACATTTGAACATCTTGGTCATGTTCTGTTATAATCTCTACCCGGCACAGCCAGAAGAGGACTGGCCACCCCACATAGCCCGGTTCCTCTCTAGGTTTCTTCCTAGGTTTTGGCCTTTCTAGGGAGTTTTTCCTAGCCACCGTGCTTTTACACCTGCATTGTTTGCTGTTTGGGGTTTTAGGCTGGGTTTCTGTACAGCACTTTGAGATATCAGCTGATGTACGAAGGGCTATATAAATAAATTTGATTTGATTTGATTTGATTTCAGTTATTTTTTTGTAAACTTTTCAACCCCTTTTTCTCCACAATTTCGTGTTATCCAATCGCTAGTACAACTCCCGTACGGACTCCAAAGAGGCGAAGGTTGAGAGCCATGCGTCCTCCAAAACATGACATATAGACATCAACCAGACAGATAGACAGAGGAGAGATATATAGGCCATCAGGACAGGAGATGGGGCTTTGTTACAGCTGATAGAAGATATTAGACCATCAGGACAGGAGATGGGGCTTTGTTACAGCTGATGGGGCTTTGTTAGAAGATATTAGACCTGATCAGGACAGGAGATGGGGCTTTGTTACAGCTGATAGAAGATATTAGACCATCAGGACAGGAGATGGGGCTTTGTTACAGCTGATAGAAGATACAGACCATCAGGACAGGAGATGGGGCTTTGTTACAGCTGATAGAAGATATTAGACCGACAGGACAGGAGATGGGGCTTTGTTACAGCTGATAGAAGATATCAGACCATCAGGACAGGAGATGGGGCTTTGTTACAGCTGATAGAAGATATTAGACCGACAGGAGATGGGGCTTTGTTACAGCTGATAGAAGATATTAGACCATCAGGACAGGAGATGGGGCTTTGTTACAGCTGATAGAAGATATCAGACCATCAGGACAGGAGATGGGGCTTTGTTACAGCTGATAGAAGATATTAGACCGACAGGAGATGGGGCTTTGTTACAGCTGATAGAAGATATTATGGGCCTTTGTTACAGCTGATAGAAGATATTAGACCATCAGGAGATGGGGCTTTGTTACAGCTGATAGAAGATATTAGACCATCAGGACAGGAGATGGGGCTTTGTTACAGCTGATAGAAGATATCAGACCATCAGGAGATGGGGCTTTGTTACAGCTGATAGAAGATATCAGAGACAGGACAGGAGATGGGGCTTTGTTACAGCTGATAGAAGATATCAGACCATCAGGACAGGAGATGGGGCTTTGTTACAGCTGATAGAAGATATCAGACCATCAGGACAGGAGATGGGGCTTTGTTACAGCTGATAGAAGATATTAGACCGACAGGAGATGGGGCTTTGTTACAGCTGATAGAAGATATTAGACCATCAGGACAGGAGATGGGGCTTTGCTACAGCTGATAGAAGATATTAGACCGACAGGAGATGGGGCTTTGACAGCTGATAGAAGATATTAGACCATCAGGACAGAGATGGGCTTTGTTACAGCTGATAGAAGATATTAGACCATCAGGACAGGAGAATGGGCTTTGTTACAGCAGATAGAAGATATAGACCATCAGGACAGGAGAATGGGCCTTTGGCTGGAAGATATTACCATCAGGACAGGAGAATGGGCTTTGTTACAGCAGATAGATATTAGAGGGGGAGATATTAACCATTGAGACAGGGGTGGGAAACAATCATTGAGACCATTTGATATGGTGGCTGTGAGAAGAAGAAGGACCACAACAGAAAATAACAAGCATGTAGTCTGGTGCCAATAGTCCAGTAAGGACAGGATGGATGACTACCATCGAGGACAAGAAGACACTGTTTGGTTGCCCTGAGAGGAACAATTCTATTCACAACAGGAAATGAAACAAGCCAGTGTGTCAATTAAACAACTATCTTACAGTGATCACATCCGTGCAGGACAATGTGATCACAGCAAACTGTTGATCACACTGACCACATTCTGCTTCTGGAACTACGCTATAGACCTGACATGTAACATGTCCTCACAACTCCGACACGTCCTCACAACTCCGACACGTCCTCACAACTCCGACACGTCCTCACAACTCCGACACGTCCTCACAACTCCGACACGTCCTCACAACTCCGACACATGTCCTCAGGACTCCGACATGTCCTCAGGACTCCGACACGTCCTCAGGACAACGTCCTCAGGACTCCGACACGTCCTCACAACTCCACACGTCCTCACAACTCCGACACGTCCTCACAACTCCAACACGTCCTCACAACTCCGACACGTCCTCACAACTCCGACACGTCCTCACAACTCCGACACGTCGGAACTCACGACTCCGACATGTCCTCGGAACTCCGACATGTCCTCGACTCCGACATGTCCTCACGACTCCGACATGTCCTCACGACTCCGACATGTCCTCAGAACTCCGACATGTCCTCAGAACTCCGACATGTCCTCAGAACTCCGACACAGAACTCCCTCCATTGATATGATGTATGACTTGTTAAACAGTCCTAGCCTAACACTGCGCTCCAATTACTACAGATGGCAATCCCCAAACTACCAACATGCTGTCGGCCTAATCCATGGAGCCAATGTAATGACCTAATTTTGCTGGAAGTAACCGTGTCATCGCATACAACGACATGTCCTCAGAACTACACAGGATAACATGTCCTCATCGCATATTCCCCAACGACTCCGACATGTCCTCAGTAGAACTCCGACATGTCCTCAGAACTCCAGGATAACATGTCCTCAGAACTCCGACATGTCCAGAACTCCAACATGTCCTCAGAACCCCATGACATGTCCTCAGAACAATTACACAACTAGTAAACATAGACCCATGTCATGCATATTCCCCAACGATGTAAACGTTTCAGATCATTCCAATTACACAGGATGTAGTAAACAGACCTCATGTCATCGCATATTCCCCAACACCTAGGTGTAAACGTTTCAGATCATTCCAATTAACAGATGGCATATTCCCCAACGACCTAGGGGGAAGATTTACCAACATGCTATTCCCCAACGACCTAGGTGTAAACGTTTCAGATCATTCAATTACACAGGATAACAGTAGTAAACATAGACCATCGCATATTCCCCAACGGGTGTAACGTTTCAGATCATTCCAATTACATAACAGTTAAACATAGACCTACATGTCATCGCATATTCCCCAACGACCTAGGTGTAAACGTTTCAGATCATTCCAATTACACAGGATAACAGTAGTAAACATAGACCTACATGTCATCGCATATTCCCCAACGACCTAGGTGTAAACGTTTCAGATCATTCCAATTACACAGGATAACAGTAGTAAACATAGACCTACATGTCATCGCATATTCCCCAACGACCTAGGTGTAAACGTTTCAGATCATTCCAATTACACAGGATAACAGTAGTAAACATAGACCTACATGTCATGCATATTCCCCACAGACCTCAGGTGTAAAGGTTTCAGATCATTATTACACAGGATAACAGTAGTAAACATAGACCACGCTTTGGGAAGCAACACACGTTAGGGAAGCAACACACGTCGGGAAGCAACACACGTTGGGAAGCAACACGCGTCGGGAAGCAACACACGCTGGGGAAGCAACACACGTCGAGGAAGCAACACACGTCGAGGAACAACACACGCTGGGGAAGTCATCGAGGAAGCATATTCCACAACGACCTAGGTGTAAACGTTTTCAGATCATTCCAATTACACAGGATAACAGTAGTAAACATAGACACGTTGGGGAAGCAACACACGTCAGGGAAGCAACACACGTCGGGGAAGCAACACACGCCGGGGAAGCAACACACACGTCGGGAAGCAACACACGCCGGGAAGCCGGGGAAGCAACACATGTCGGGAAGCAACACACGTTGGGGAAGCAACACACGTCGGGAAGCAGCCACGCGTCGAGAAGCAACACACGTCGAGGAAGCAACACACGCTGGGGAAGCAACACGCGTTGGGGAAGCAACACACCAACACACGACCTAGGTGAAAAGGTTTCATCGGGGAAGCAACACATCATTCCAATTACACAGGATAACAGTCGGGGAAGCAACACAGTAAACACACGACAAATACATCGGGGAAGCAACACACGTTGGGGAAGTAACACACGTAGATACACGTCGGGGAAGCAACAGTTGGGGAAGGCTTCGAGGAAGCAACACACATTGGGGAAGCAACACACGGGAAGTAACACCAGCGGACCAACGCCGGGAAGCAACACACGTTGGGGAAGCACAGCACGTCAGGGAAGCCACGTCGGGGGAAGCAACACATCGGGGAAGCAGCACAGCAAGCACACGCGTCGGGCACGTCGGGAAGCAACACACGTTGGGGGAAGCACACGTCAGGGAAGCAACACACGTCGGGGAAGCAACACACGTCGGGAAGCAACACACACGTTGGGGAAGCAACACACATCGGGAAGCAACACAGTCGGGAAGCAACACACACGTCGGGGAAGCAACACACACGTCGGGAAGCAACACACGCGTCGGGAAGCAACACGCGTCGAGGAAGCAACACACGTCGAGGAAGCAACACACGCTGGGGAAGCAACACACGTTGGGGAAGCAACACACGTCGAGGAAGCAACACACGTCGAGGAAGCAACACACGTCGGGGAAGCAACACACGTTGGGGAAGCAACACACGTCGGGGAAGCAACACACGTCGGGGAAGCAACACACGTTGGGGAAGCAACACGCGTCGGGGAAGCAACACACGTCGGGAAGCACACGTTGGGGAAGCAACACGTCGGGAAGCAACACACGCTGGGGAAGCAACACACGCTGGGGAAGCAACACACGTCGAGGAAGCAACACACGTTGGGGAAGCAACACACGTCGGGGAAGTAACACACGTCGGGGAAGCAACACACACGTCGGGGAAGCAACACACGTTGGGGAAGCAACACACGTTAGGGAAGCAACACACGTCGGGGAAGCAACACACGTCGGGGAAGCAACACACACGTCGGGGAAGCAACACACGTCGGGGAAGCAACACACGTCGGGGAAGCAACACGCGTCGGGGAAGCAACACGCGTTGGGGAAGCAACACACGTCGGGGAAGCAACACACGTCCGGGAAGCAACACACGTCGGGGAAGCAACACACACGTCGGGGAAGCAACACACGTTGGGGAAGCAACACGCGTCGGGGAAGCAACGTGGAGGGAAACATGCGGAAGGACTAGACAACAAAATGAGGCTGTAATATTTCAACAGCACTTTTACTATTGGATTATGAACCTGTTTTATCTGGAGGGGGGAAATAGGCCTCTTGATACCGAGTGTAGAAGAGGAAATGTTCTCTCCTTCCCTTCAGGCTTGTCTATTACGTCTCGGCTATTCCCTTACACCCCCCCTCTACACTCACACCAGCAGGCCTAGTTGTTAGCTTACCTTTCGTCATTTTACACTATGCATTATGCAATACAAATAACTAACTGTTAGTAGTACCATAGGTTAAACACGCATTCGACAACCATGAAATCTTGCAACAACGGCTGTAAACATTGATTTCACTGTCCATCCACAGCTATGGTGATGCTTACTGCCTAACGGTCTGGAAGTGGCCATGGCACTACACAGTGACAATGCATTTCCTACGTGCATTTCATAGAAGGATTGATCTCTCTCTCGCTTGTTGCACAATCCTTTCTGTATTACGGGCGGCAGGTAGCCTAGTGGTTAAGAACGTTTGGGCCAGTAACCCAAAGGTAGCTGGTTCAAAACCATAAGCTGACTAGTTGAACAATCTGTCAATGTTCCCCTGAGCAAGACACTTAACCCTAATTGCTCCTGTAAATCACTCTGGATAAGTTCATCTGCTAAATTACTCAAATTCTGATATATATTTTTTTTATGTACAGCTTTCACCATGCTATATTGAGCTGAAGAAGAAGGGCACCTGCATTATCGACAATCTCATTAGCAGGCGTGCTATGTCTGCCTGCTGCATTACTGAACATACAAGATGGACATAAAGTGAATTGCTTTGACAGCTGTCTGTCATATTATAACTCGTACTGTGTAATCAGTAGGTGCCCAGTGACAGCCTCAGGTGAGTAAGGCCAGCAAGGTGGAATACTGTAAATGGTCATAGTAAGCAATACAGCGTTGATATAATGTAAACCCAGCTAGCTACTTCAGCTAGCTACTAAATACTTGCCTATGATAGATAAACAGTAAGGTAGACAGATCAGCTAGCTAGCTTCACTAATTGCACAAACTAGCAAGCTAGTAGCTAACGTTAGCGGGCTAACTAACACATTCCACATCTCTAACCTACCTACCTACCTAGCTTTAACAGACTATGCACAAAAACAACATAAATGCTATTTGTTATTGGTCAACTAGCTTGACTAATATATACACCTGACACGGAATATGTTAAGACTGACATGACACCGCTGGATAGTAAAGGTACGCTAACAGACTAGCTACTGTAGCTACCATCGCATGGAACTAGCTGCAATTCAACTAGTCTACAAGGCCTGTGTTGTTAGCTACATAGGCCATAATCACAATAATTCACTCACTAGCACGCTGACTACGTTTATTACAGCGTTGTTACACACTAACAGTTAGCTAACTACTGGTATGTTGTAAACTGGTGCCGAAGCACAACATAAAGCTAATGCTAGCAGGCTACCGATGCTAACCAACAGAATCCACTTTGCTGTTAGCTAGCTAGCAGTAGTTAGCATTAGCTTTATGTTGTGCTTCAGCACCAGTTTACAACATACCAGTAGTTAACTAAGGTAGCAGTAGTTAGCTAAGGTAGCTAGCTAGCAGTAGTTAGCTAAGGTAGCAGTAGTTAGCTAAGGTAGCTAGCTAAGGTAGCAGTAGTTAGCTAAGGTAGCTAGCTAGCAGTAGTTAGGTAAGGTAGCTAGCTAGCAGTAGTTAGCTAAGCTAGCTGAAAGCAACTCATACAGATGTAGGTACATGGTAAACACAGGCTACGGCTATAGCTAATTGACCATCAAAGATACAGATAAGCAAGACCGACACTGTTTTTTTTTTTGTTGCAATAGTCAAAATGAATTGTAGGAAAAGTATTGACAAGCATTGCAAGCTAAACACATAGAAAGGCCAAGCTAGCTAGCCTAGCTGGGTACTGTAGCTTACCATCAACTGTCAAAAGGGGGCCTCTTCACTGTGGCACGTCAATACACTTCATTACCATAACAAAGGTTTCTGCAACCGCAGAAACGTGAAAAGTGTATTTGTGGGTTTTGGATAAGGTGTCGTTAGTTACAACAACAACAACAAAAAAGGCTGCCAGTCATTAGTTCCTTTCTTCCCACCTTCTCGTTTCTGACTGCAACGGATCCAGATGAGAGGTTCACTCCCCAACCCTTTTCCTTCAGCACCAGACCTGGGCTGCGGTGACGCGTCTGTCTGTCGCGTGTGTTGAACTCCTACAGTCAGAGAGAGTCATAGGCTCAGCTTCTGACTGCCCGCAGGCATGAAAAACAAATCATTTCAACATGGAACAGTCAATTCCAATGGTTAACAGAAATTATTTGTGTCTATAAAATGTAAAAAAATAAAAAATAAAGTATCTTTTTTTAAGGATTGGGGAAGTACCAGTCTTTTCGTATTTTTTTTTGCAGATGTATTGAAGAGATAATAAAGTGTTGGAAGTCTAAGATAGGGAAGGGGGAGTCAAAGGGCAGGGGGTCGGATTCGAACCCATGCCGACTCTTGTTGTGCAAGAATTTCAACATTGAATGATCAATTCCAGTGGTTATATAAATGATTTTTGCAACGTCATCATAGTTAATTATTCTGCAAATGCCTTTGGGCCTAAATTTGACACAGGGCTTGTGGTTCCAGTTCGTGCATATGTTCGCCCCTACGCACAATACAGTAATACCATCACAATGATGAATGAAGCATGTAACAGCAGTCAACTATAACTGTTTTAATGGCCACTTGTATTATACAGTTATTACATTATTATAGTTATTACACTTTATTACATTATAGTAATTATTATATTATATAGTTATTACATGATATAGTTATTACATTATTACATTTATTACATTATTATAGTTATTACATTATATAGTTATTACACCTTATTACATTATAGTAATTATTATATTATATAGTTATTACATGATATAGTTATTACATTATTATATTTATTACATTGTATAGTTATTACATTATATTATATTAGTATTATATATTATATTATATAGTTATTACATTATTACATTGTATAGTTATTACACCTTATTATATTACATTATAGTAATTATATTATATAGTTATTACATTATATAGTTATTACATTATTATAGTTATTACATTGTATAGTTATTACACCTTATTACATTATAGTAATTATTATATTATATAGTTATTACATGATATAGTTATTACATTATTATAGTTATTACATTATATAGTTATTACACCTTATTACATTATAGTAATTATTATATTATATAGTTATTACGTGATAGTTATTACATTATTATATTTATTACATTGTATAGTTATTACACCTTATTATATTACATTATAGTAATTATATTATATAGTTATTACATTATATAGTTATTACGAGATATAGTTATTACATTATTATATTTATTACATTGTATAGTTATTACACCTTATTATATTATATTATAGTAATTATATTATATAGTTATTACATTATATAGTTATTATATTATTATAGTTATTACATTATAGAGTTATTACATTATAGAGT
The DNA here is from genome assembly GCF_021184085.1 of Oncorhynchus gorbuscha. NCBI lineage: Eukaryota > Metazoa > Chordata > Actinopteri > Salmoniformes > Salmonidae > Oncorhynchus > Oncorhynchus gorbuscha. Next base: position 33,492 of record NW_025746376.1, read on the forward strand.
TATTACATTATAGAGTTATTACTTTCTATGGTTATTACATTATTATAGTTATTGCATTATATTTATTACATTGGTTATTACATTATTATAGTTATTACATTGTATAGTTATTACACCTTATTATATTACATTATAGTAATTATCATATTATATAGTTATTACATTCTATGGTTATTACATTATTATAGTTATTAAAGTACTATATTTATTACATGATATAGTTATTACATTATTAGTGATTGCATGATTGCATTAAACCCACTGGCTCCATGTCATCTACAAGACCCTGCTAGGTAAAGTCCCCCCTTATCTCAGCTCGCTGGTCACCATAGCATCTCCCACCTGTAGCACACGCTCCAGCAGGTATATCTCTCTAGTCACCCCAAAACCAATTCTTGCTTTGGCCGCCTCTCCTTCCAGTTCTCTGCTGCCAATGACTGGAACGAACTACAAAAATCTCTGAAACTGGAAACACTTATCTCCCTCACTAGCTTTAAGCACCAACTGTCAGAGCAGCTCATAGATTACTGCACCTGTACATAGCCCACCTATAATTTAACCCAAACAACTATCTCTTTCCCAACTGTATTTAATTAATTTATTTATTTTGCTCCTTTGCACCCCATTATTTTTATTTTTACTTTGCACATTCTTCCATAGCAAAACTACTATTTCAGTGTTTTACTTGCTATATTGTATTTACTTTGCCACCATGGCCTTTTTTTGCCTTTACCTCCCTTCTCACCTCATTTGCTCACATTGTATATAGACTTGTTTATACTGTATTATTGACTGTATGTTTGTTTTACTCCATGTATAACTCTGTGTCGTTGTATCTGTCGAACTGCTTTGCTTTATCTTGGCCAGGTCGCAATTGTAAATGAGAACTTGTTCTCAACTTGCCTACCTGGTTAAATAAAGGTGAAATTTTAAAAAATTGTAGTTATTCAATTAATATATGTATTACATTATATAGTTATTACATTATTATAGTTTTTGCATTATTAAGGTTATTACATTATTATAGTTATTACATTATTCTAGTTATTACATCATAGAGTTATTACATTATTATAGTTTTTACATTATAGATGTATTACATTATTCTAGTTATTACATTATTCTAGTTATTACATTATATAGTTATTACATTATTGTAGTTATTCAATTAATATATGTATTACATTATATAGTTATTACATTATTATAGTTTTTGCATTATTAAGGTTATTACATTATTCTAGTTATTACATTATAAAGTTATTACATTATATAGTTATTACATTATTGTAGTTATTCAATTAATATATGTATTACATTATAAAATTATTACATTATTATAGTTTTTACATTATAGATGTATTACATTATTCTAGTGTTTACATTATTCTAGTTATTACAGAGACATACAGACAAAGGGACCCACACGTTTTGGATTATTAAAAGAGTGAGAGATTGGATTAAATTTCTTGATTAATGTTATGTGGCCACTGGTCCTGCTATATCTCT